>NC_136979.1:17047830-17172830 GCF_032717465.1 Coenobita brevimanus | reverse complement strand
AGTTCATCCGTTTTTCACAAAACTTTGTGGAAAGGGTGGAAGTCATCTAAGTAGTATTGTTCCTGATTTTTAAAAGGCCAATGCCACAGGGGTAGGTGAAACGTAGACTGAGTAAAATTTAAATATTATTTGATCCAAAGTTGGTGGAAGGGATCGGGGTTAGGCAAGAATGAGTTAATTTGATTTCAAGAGTAATCTGTTGAAAATGAACTCTTTTTTTTCTCTCTCTCTCTCTCCTTCGCCTTGCCCTTTTTTTCTTCTCTTTTTTTTTTTTGTTTCGTTTTTCTATTTTCATTTTATTATTATTATCTTTTTAAATGTAATTAGTATTTTTATAATGTTGTTGACATTATTATTATTATTATTATTATTATTATTATTATTGTTATGCTAGGTGTTTTTAGGTAGACTTCTCGTCCTAGAAACACCAGCTGTAGTACCGGGGTTCTCTTTCGAGACCGGAGCTAGAACACACAACGAGAAGAGCAGGACATAAAAAAGCTGGACGACAACCTTACAAGTGTATTATCTTTATTACAACTCACAGTGTACAATATGAATGTAAGTTACACACGATGCACTATTCAGTATCAAATGCGCTAAGCAGACTAGAGGGCTCTGACTGGACTGTGTTGTATCAGTATCACCCAGGATACTATCCAGTCGCCAGGACACTAGACGGACACTGTATACAAGGTTGATGTAAGTCTCACATAGTATGTTATTTGGTCTCGAGTACACGATATCAATATAGGTATCACGCCATATAATATGCGGTGGTAGGGGCATTAGTCAGACACAGTACACAGTATGAATATGAAAGACACACAGTGTACCACTCAGTCACCAGAGCACTAGTTAGGCACATTATACAACATGAGTAATAATATCACACTATACACTAGTCAGTCACTGTTACACTGGGCAGACCAGAGGGCTCTGACTGGGCCGCAGGAGTTGGGTGGACCCCAGGTGTCAGCCAGGTGTTGGAGGGGTCCCGTCCGGTATCCTTTCTCGTAAGGACCACGGGACGACCCTCAAGGGCGACGTTGTCTTCTGTGGGCTGCTGCTGGGCTTGGTGAGAGGCCCTCAGCTCGTGGGGCCTTGCTGGGTGGTTTGGTCCTCAGGGCTTGGGCCAAACAGGGCGAGTAGGCGCACTTGTCTGCACCCACCCTGGGGAGGAGGTCATCCAGGGCTGAGGAGGTCATGCCCTGGGGTTACAGGGGCACCTCGGGGAGTCCAGCGACTGTGGTCTCCCTCCTGTCAGGCCGCCGTCAGGGTTGGGCTGCGGCGTAGCCTCCAGAGGGAGTCCATCAACTGGCCGTCTCCCATGGGCGCCGGCTGCACTGCACGCACTCCCAGGAACAGCACAGGGCCCCGCCACACCTCTTCCAGATGGGGAGGCTCCTCTTGAGGGACTGCCTCTGTGGGGAGAAACGGAGGAGCATCCTGCTAGGCTACAGGAGGGGTGAGCTAAACAAGGGTTGTCCTCTGCAGGGGAAGTCTCAGGGGATGAGAGACTTTGGTTGGCATGTCTCTCCCTGACGCAGCTTATAGGCCGTCGCCGAGGTCCAGTGGGCAGCAGGAGGAGGGCGGCTAGAGGCCATCCCTTTCCTGTCGGTGTGGCTGGAAGCCGTCACTGGGGTCCAACTTCCAGGCAGGACTGTGAGCATGATGCGGCTAGAAGCCATCACCAGTGTCCTACATGGGGAGTGACGTGCAGTCAAGGTGCGGCTGAAGCCTGTCACCTGCCTGCGGGTGCGGTTGGAGGCCGTCATTGGTGTCCTACTCCCGAAGGCAGCTGCAGAAGGAGAGAGGGCATTACGGTCTCTCCCCAAGTGCAGCTGGAGGCAGTCACCGGTTTCTGCAGGAGAGGGGGGGGGGGTTGCAGCAGTTTAGTGGCTAGAGGCTGTCTCAATTTTTGTGCAGCTAGAGGCCGTCACTTGGCTCATGCGGCTACAGGCCATCATGTTATTTGTGCGGCTAGAGGCCGTCATTTGTTTTGTACAGTTACAGGCTGTCACGTTATTTGTGTGGCTACAGGCCATCACTGGGGTGCTGCTTCAGACTGAGTATTCAACCCCACCCCAAACCTATCGAGGGCGGGGCCGGTTGGAGGGTAATGTCCTCGGACTGCAACGTTCCTGCTGGGTCCGTTCTGGTGAATAAGGGTGCAAGGTAGTCGGGGACATAGGTCCATACTGCCTTGGCAATGCACGCGCCCTCAGAGCCTCTCCGTGGTCTCCTCGTGGGGGGATGTTGCCATGTCCCGGTGGTGCTTTGTTCGCACAATAGATATTATTATTATTATTATTATTATTATTGTAAGTACATTGAGAAATGACAGGAATTTAGTTTGCAATATTGATTTTTTTTTTTTTTTTTGCTTTTTAGTATATTGTAGGAATGTTACCCAGAACTGGAAACGTTGTGTATTTGAAAATAAACTATACAACACACTTACGAGGTCCAAGTGGGAGCAAAACTCTTCTGTCCCATAAATAAATATTTTTCAAACTAACCATATGATTATTCCATTTCAACAAGTTACTGTGCTGTGATATTAAAAACATTATTTATATTTTGTTTGCAGACAGAACCAACTACATCGTTCTGTTGGCATATGTAAAGTGGAATATGCGAGCGTCACGGTGTCTGGGCAGATCTGCGGCTACCGATGTTTTGGCAGTTATATCCAGACCAGGCCGTGAGTTGAATGTTACTTCTCAAATGCAACAGTTGCTTGTGTGTGTGTGTGTGTGTGTGTGTGTGTGTTCTTACCTAATTATTCTTACCTAATTGTATCTTTACAGGAATGAGTCAAGCTCGTACTGTCCCGTGTTTTAAACCATATTTTTCGTACATATCCTTAAATTTGTGAATTGTTTTGGCACACACTATTTCATTCGGTAGTGCATTCCACTGATCAATTGCTCTATTTGGGAAACTAAATTTCCTTACGTCTTTATCACCTCTCTTTTTATGCAGTTTTTTGCAGTGTCCTCTTGCTGATGCATCCCCATAGGTTAAGTAATCATTTATGTCTATTTTCTCCTTCCCTGATATGCATTTATATAACATAATCATGTCATCTCTCTTCCTTCTCTCCTGTAGTGTTGGTAGATTCAGATTTTTTAGTCTTTCTTCGTAGCTTAGATCCCTTAAGCTTGGTACCCATCTTGTAGCTGCCCTTTGAACTTTTTCAATCATGTCTATGTGTTTTTTGAGATGAGGACTCCAGACTACTGATGCATACTCCAGGGTTGGTCTGATGAATGATGTTATTATCTTTCTTAGCATGTCTTCATTTATGTATGTAAACGCTATTCTCATATTTGCAAGCAGTGTATACATGTTCCGTACCTTCTCACTGATGTGGTCAGCCGGAGATAGTCTGTTATTGACAATCACACCAAGATCCTTCTCACTTTCTGATGTGTGTAGGGTTTTATTTCCTAATGTATAATCCCAATCAGGTCTTTTTTCACTTTTACCAAACTTGATTACATGACTCTTGTCCACATTGAATTCCATTTGCCATGTATTACTCCATTCATTTATTTATTTCTTCTTGTAGCTCTTTACAAGAGACTGTTAGTAATTCTCCTTTGTATTTTTGTATCATCTGCAAACATATTTAGATAGCTTTCATTTCCAGTGCTACTGTCTGTATCATTTGTATACACTAGAAACATGATTGGTGCCAGCACTGAGCCCTGTGGAACTCCGCTAGTCACTTCTCTCCATGATGAGTAATTTTCTCTTAGCACTGTTCTCATTTCTCTTTTTATGAGAAAATCTTGCATCCAACAATACAGTTTGCCTCGAATTCCTCCTTGATGGTACGGTTTCCATAAAAGTCTTTGGTGTGGTACTGTGTCAAATGCTTTCTTGAAATCTAAATAGATCCTGTCCACCCATCCTTCTCTTTTCTGTAATGTGTCTGTTACTCTGTCATAGTAGCTCAACAGATTAGTAACACATGATTTTCCTTTTCTGAAACCAAACTGTCTTTCTGTTATCATACTGTGTTCTTCTAGATGATTTACCCAAGTTTTTCTTATAAGCTTTTCTAATACCTTGCTTACAACACTGGTTAGTGATACTGGTCGGTAGTTGAGTGGATTTTTTGTTCCCTTTCTTGAATAAGAGAACAATGTTTGCTTTCTTCCAAATATCTGGTAGTTTACCTTTGTCTCAAGGATTTCTTGAAGATTATAGATAATGGTTTACTTAACTCCTTTGTACATTCATGTAGCACCCAACATGAAAATCAATCAGGAACATTTGCTTTTCTTTTGTCTAATTTACTTAACTCCTCCTGTATTACCTTTTCTGATATTTGTATATCTGTTAGTATGTGTGGGCATACATGTTCCACATAGTTCCTCTCAAATTTTTTTTCTTCTGTAAAAACTGATTAGAAATTCTTATTTAGTGCTTCACAGAATTAATATCCTTCTCTTGTGTATAAGTGATTCCCTCGTCCGTAATGGATTGTACTATGGTTTTGCTTCTGATGTAGCTGTAAAATAGCTTTGGCTGATCACTGCTTTTATGATATCCTCCTCAAACTGTTTTTGGGCTTCCCTCCTTATTCTTGTATAATCGTTTCTTGCCTGTTTATAGTTGTTATATGCCCCATTCACTATTGTGTCTTCTGTATCTATTCCACAACAAATCTCTTTTTTCGTTTTATTTTTTACATTCTGTATTGAACCATTTCTTTATTTTCTTTTCTGCTTCTTTGTGCTGTGGGATGTACTTCTGGACTCCTATTTCATAAAGTTCACAGAATTTCTTTTATATAGCATTTAAATCTTGTCCTCTAAGCTCCTTTTCCCAATCAGTTTCTAAGAAGTACTTCTTTAGGTCATGATAGTTTTCCTTTTTATAGTTTAGGCTCTTTTTGTAACTTCCATTGCTGTTAACTATGTCATATGCAATCCTGAAGTTGCAATTTAGTACTGCATGGTCGCTTTTGCCGATTGGAGGGTGATATATTAAACTGTCAATATCGTTTTCTTGCCTAGTAAATATTAGATCTAGCACTGAGGGTACATCGAGTCCTCTTTTTCTGGTACTTTCCCTTAAGCTGCCGTCACACTGGGAAAAAAGTGGCTAACATGCTAGCCAGTTTTGCGACCCGCTAGCCAAACTGACTCACGGTGAGCGAGACTTCGCCTGTGAGGCGAAATGGATAACAATACTCGCTCACAGCTTCTTCTTCTTCTTCTTCTTGTGACCTCTGTCGCTTTGTATCGCTTCGTAGGTCCTCCTTTTCTTCTTGCTCCTTATCCTCTTCTCTTTTCTTGATCACACTTCAATTTTCGTAACATTTTTTATATGTTTATTTACTGTCCTTCTTGCTGTTGCCTTTTCTTCCAGCATTGTGTTAGAAATATTTTAGCAAACTTCATTATTCTCCCTGTTTCCTCCTTATCCCCATATAGTCCCAGTACTGTACATATCCCCCCATCTTCTTCCTCAAGTCTTCTCTGCCATTTCTCCATTCCTATCACCGCTACTACTGATGCTATTAACTTCTCCCTATGCTCTTTGTAGTTGTTGCATTCAACAATTAGGTGCTCTATTGTTTCTTTTATCCCCTCACAAAATTTGCAGTTCTTGTCCTGTTCCTCTCTATTTCTACCATTCACTTCCAGAGTGCCTGTCCTAGCTTTAACTAACAGTCTACTTCCCCAGTCTCCTACATGCCAGTTTAGCCCTTCTGGTTTTTGCTTTCTTTTATACCATTTCAGAGTCACTTTTCCTGTTAACCCCACTTTCCATCTGTTCAATCCATTCTCTTCAATCTTTTTCTTAATTTGTTTGTCTTCTATATGGCTCCAAGCCTCTGCCAGGTTTTCTCTCCTCTTCCATCTGTTAATTTCTCTCCCCCATGATGATCTTGCCCCTCTTTCCTCCAGCACCCTCTTAGCCCATCTTTCCTCATTGAGTTTTTCTATTTTCTTTGTGAACCCCAATTTTCCTTTCACAATTCTTTCTTTGAATGTGCTCCAGCCCATGTCTCCCCTTATGGCTTCTACTGCCGTACTTCTTGGGACCCCCAGGCCCCATCTACCCACTATGTTTTGTACTTTTTCCAATTTCATGATATCTCCATCTCGGTAGTTTGTTATTTCCGATCCATAGAGACAATAAGGCACAGCTATTCCTTTCCACAGACTCTTACCCACGTTATACTTGTTAATCACTCTACACCCTCCATTTATAATCATGCCTGCCATCTTCCGAGCTTTCCCTTCATTAATCTTTCTTTGTTTATCCCCTCCTATTCCTTCCTTACTCACTTCTGTACCTAAGTACGTATATTTATCTATTTCCATTACGTTGTTCCCCATCACCCACTGGTTTTTCTCCCTGTTATTAAATTCCATCACCTTGCATTTTCCTACACTGAATCTTAGGTTCCATTCCCTTCCAAATCTGTCAGCTATTTCCATAAGATCTTCCGTGTCTTTCCTGTTTTCTGCCATGAGTACTACATCATCTGCATAAGCCAGGCATCCTAATTTCCAATCTCCAATCCTCACTCCTTTGCCTGATTTCCTGATTCTTCCTAAAAGTTCTTCTAAGTAAATGTTGAACAGCGTAGGGGACAACACACAGCCTTGACGCACCCCGATGTTATTGTTAACCCACCCTGTGCTTATATTTCCTATTGAGAATTTCACCTTATTTTCTTCATACCATCTCTTTATTATTTCCACTATCTTGCCATCTACCCCAATATGTCTCAATAGTTTCAACAATTTACATCTATCAACAGTATCGTAAGCTTTTTCAAAGTCTAGAAATACCGGTACTAGGTATAACTCTTTTCCTTGCTCCTTGTTCCTCTCTATGATTTCTTTCATTACAAAAACATTTTCAAGGCCTCCCCTACCCTTCCTGAACCCACTCTGTTCCTCGCCCCATATTTTGTACTGTTCTGCCCATGATATTAGTTTTTCATTTATTATCATCCCAAACACATTAGCTAATACATTCATGACACTAATGGGCCTATAGTTTCCAATTTCCTCCTTAGCTTTTCCTCCACCCTTATGTATAAGTGTCACCCTACTTCTTTTCCAGTCCTGTGGTACCTCCCCTTCCTCCAGGATACTATTAAACAGATTTGTCAATGCCTTTGTCAATTTTTCCCCACCATATTTAATAAGTTCACCTATTATTCCATCTGTTCCTCCTGTCTTTCCATTCTTGATTGCTGTAATAGCCTTTTCTACATCTTTCCTTTCTATCCTTACATTCCCCATTTCTTTGCTATCACTATATATCCAAATATTCTCTGTGGATTCTTCCTCATTGTCTTTTAGCATTACTTTCTTCCAGTATCCTTCTACAATGGATTTAATTTCTTCCTCATTTTCTGTTTCTTTACCCTTTATTTTTAACTTAATACGCTGTTCTACATCCCTTTCTCCAAGGTTTCTCTTTAACCTTTTCCACCCTTCTCTTTCTCTTTCCCTTCGGGGCATATCATTTAGTTTTTGAGCTTGTTCTTCTTCCCACTTTCCTATTTTTCTACTGATTATTATCTTTGCTGTCTGTTTTGCCTCTGTGTATCTTTTCCATGCTCTTTCCCAGTCCTGTCTATATTGTTCTCCATGTTTTTTTTATCATTTTTCCCCATTTTCTCTGTTCCCTGTTTTCCCTCTTCCTGTTTTCAATTGCTAGTTCTACTTCCCTGTCCCACCAGCCTTTTAATCTTGTCGTTGCTATCTTCAATTTTTTTGTTCCTATTGTCCCTCTTGCCTCCTGAATTATGGTCTTTTTAATGTCTTTTTCCCAATCATTAATAGACCTTCCTCTCTTCTCTTCCTCACATATCTGATCATCTAGATTCTGACTGTATTTCTGCCAATTCGCATTAGCTATATCCCATTTCTTTCTCCATTGTGTCTTTTTTATTTCTTTTCGCCTATTTGTCTTTCCACATGTAATTCCTATCATTATATGATCAGAAATGTCAACATTCTCATTCTTCCATATATTACATCCATATGTTTCAACCTCATGACTTATTATTATATAATCAATTGTTGATTTTATACCTCTGTTACTCCAAGTTACTGGGTCTTCCAGCTCCCAGTTCTTTATCTTAAGCTGGGTCTTTTCTGTGAAGTCCAATGCCAACCGTCCGTTCTTGTTCACCCTCTCATTATTTAAACCAATATGGGCATTCAGGTCCCCAATTATTATCCACTTATTGTTTGCCACTTCTTTCTTTATCTCCAGCAGTACTTCATACAACTTTTTATTTTCTTCATAGTTTTCTTTTCCTTCCACTCCCATGTACACTATCGTCACCCACCATTCTTCTTTCAGGTCAGTAATCTTTACAGTTAAAATGTCACCTTTGTTATAACCCAGCCCATTCTTCATATCCTTTACTGTTTGTACCTCTGATATTTGTCTTCCCTCTTTCTCCTTCATAATTATTCCAACACCTCCACCTTTTTAGTCTCCTATTTGCCTTCCTGTCCCTAAACCTACCCATCCGCCCTCATGCCATTCTATGTTGTTGTGCCATCCTGTCTCTCCTAATCCTATGGCATCATATTCCTTTCCCTCTTGTATCAGGGTTCTCCATTTTCCTTCATTCCAGCCTCTGGTATTCAGAAGGCAAACATCATCTTTCTCCTTTGGGCCTTATCCTATCCCTCTATCCCACCTCTTTCATGATGCTGTGCCCACTCCACAATGTTCCACCCTGTCCAAACTTTTCCCCGGTTTGAGAAATGTACTCCATCTCGTGACCAGACCTCGTTCCATCGTACCTTCTCCCACAGCTGAAGGCCATCACATCTCCATTCTTCCAATTTTTCCATGCACTGCCTATTCAGCCACCTTCTTTTCTGTTCGTATATTGATGTTTCTCTCACACATCTTTTTGGGACACACATCAATAGGGGGTTGTGCCCAATCTTTTTCTTAATAATTTCCATTATTTCCCTCAGCACTGATAAAGTTTCTTTTTCACCACCTTCTCTAAGTCCATTACCTCCCCCTTCCACTACAACATAGTCATCTGGTTCTATTTCCTTAAGATGCTCATTCACAATCTCTTTAATATCATTTATGTCTGCTCCTCCCTCTGTTCTGTCCATAATTCTATAATAACCATCTGTTAAAAAATGGATCTCCCTGCCCACTCCTTTCAGGATGCTGTCTCCAAACAACCACAACTTTCTCTTTAGCTTACCGGTTGTCTTCATCCTCACTCGCTTTCCGTTCATTACCTTCCTCCATGAATGCATTCCCACCCCCATCCATGTTGCGCTCTCCAGGCTTTCCTCTTCCAGGTCGTGCTGTTCTGACCTCTTTTTCATCATGGTGTGCTGGTTGCTTCCTGCATCCCGTTTTACCTTCCCAGTATCTGGCTCTTGTTGGGTATCCTCTTCTTTCTCCTCTGGCTCTTCTTTTTGATGGATATCTTCCTCTTTTTTTGCGTAGGAATGGTCGTGCTCTACTTCCCTCTCCTTCTCTTGCCCACCATGTCTTCTCTTCTCTAGGCCACTAGCAGTCACAATTTCTGGGGTCTCAGCATCCTCTTCAGTTTCCTCTATATCCTTCACTTTATCACCCCTTTCCTTTTTCCACTGGTCTTTCGCTATGCCTTGGCACTCATTACAAAGGAATAGTATGTATTTACAACGGAGCATTTTCATGTTTACTCCCTTAAGCCCCACGCACGCCACGTGATACCAGTCATCACATCTCTCGCAAGCAACCGCCTTACTTCTACAAGTCACTTCCCTCTTACACTCTCTGCAATCGTTGCTGAACATTTTCTCACTTCTGGGAACAGCAGTAACAGTCTTTTGGCGCTCATTATCCTGTAAATAACACTCCACGCTCTTACTTCTCTCCCTCACTTCCGGGATTAGAACTCAAATGAGCCTATATTATTTTTTGCAATTGGTGAGAAAATATTCTGTTATTCACAGAAGGAAACTTTAACTAAAATTGTTAAATAAATTCAATTTAATTCTTGTGGTTTTTGTTCACTTTTATTTATTTATTGTAACATGAAAAAAATATTCGGACACTCGGGTGGCAAGCCACGGAGGCTGTCTGTTTTGTCTCCAAACAACAAGAAGAAATCAGATTTCGATATGGATCCTGCGGCAAAGAAAACTCTAGTAGACTGCTTTGTGGCTCTGGAGTTGCTAAAGTACGTGAGGCGGTTACAGAAATTGATGAAAAGGGAATGGGTACTCCGTGGTGGTTCACCAGATCCTGTTTCAGAAATCTGCCACTAGGTCCGCTTCCGTCGCCCAGCTCTGATGCGGGATAAGCACTGGAAAAGTAGCCAGTGCTTAATTTCTTTTTAATTTTGACACAAAGTAAAACACCGCAAAACATATTTTACTCATCAAATTACCCAGATGACATGATATGCTACAAAGAAATTACAATATGGGAGCCCTTTGATTATATATAATGTATTATGAGTGTCATTTTGTAAACTCCGCTTTTACTCATCTCTGTAAGCATAACATAGAGACAAAACCTAGGCAATTTTACTAGAACCATCCATAAAGCAAGATAACAGTGATTAAAATGTTTGTCATTCGTTAGTATCCACAAAAGAAAATAGATGTGTAGACGCATATTTAGCAACACCTTTCGATATGCCGCCCTGCCTGACGTATGACTTCCTAACAATACGGACTTGTTGGACGTTTTGGTCATCTTAGTAACCAAAGTCTAACACAAATAATTCTTTTAAATGTTCCCCTGGCTCCACTGCACGGTTAAGTAAGTTTAAACTTCAACTCCTCATACTCTGTTATGATTATAGTGTCGTACCGCACTGCCGTTTGTTTGGATTAATATGGCTGACTCACCTACTAAGCAATGTTCAGTACATTATTTTCAGAGGAACTGCTTACCAGGGTTGCCAAGGTTGCGGTTTTCCCGCCAAATTGGGCTCGTTTTGAAGCTCTTCTGCGGGCAGATTATACCGGTCACGGGTTGCGGTTTTTTGGGCTGGTTTGAAAACTGTCGTGGTTGTTTGGGCTAGTATGGAGTTAAACCACATCACGACAATATACTGAGAGAGAGAGAGAGAGAGAGAGAGAGAGAGAGAGTTTAAACATATGGCGGAGAGAGACCAGTGGATGCAGCCAGTGCGGAGACTCCGGAGAGAGTTTTGTTTTATCCCAATTATCGTTGCCAGCAAGCACTGCTGCAGTAGAGAGGATTTTCTCTCAGTATAATTTAGTGAAAAATAAATGAAGAAACAGACAGCAACATGAAACAGTTGAAAACACTCTTCATGTTAGAGCAATATGCGGACATAAAATGTGTTGTAATGATTTCACAAACAAAATTATGTTAGCAAATTTCACATATGACGTACACAGCAACGAAACACAGTGATGATGATCATATAGATTTTTGAATAATATAAGTGTGATGGAAAGTTGACTCAGAGGGAGAGAAAATACCTTCACTTGCATGTTGTATTACCTAGTGTAATGATAAGTATATTTCAACAGAATCATTGTTGTTTTATGGGCAATAGTGTTTTTATGGGAAATAGGGAAAGTTTAAGTGAATCAAGTGATCATTTCAGGCATTAATAGGGACCTATATATGAATTATTAATATAAAACACTAATTTCGCATAAATAGAGGATTTTTAAAATAATTATTGGTGTTGGGCTACTTTTGGGCTGGTTTTCAGTTCGGTTTCCGCGGGCAGAGCAGGGTGCGACTTGGCAACCCTGCTGCTTACTACTTTAAAGTATGCTAAAACACACGCATCAGAACTCCTGAAAGTAATCTCCTTTTACCGAATGCATACGATTTATTCAAATATATGTTAATAGACAGCACACTATTTTAGTCCCCAAGCTAAGATTCTCTGAAAGCCTGGTTATTCTTTCTTTATATATATATATATATATATATATATATATATATATATATATATATATATATATGCGCTTGATTGAATAGGAAAAAATATTCCTATAAATAGCAGTATTATTATAAACTTAGTATTAGGTACAATTTCACAGGTCTTTGAAACCCCGCAAAAATATTTAATCGAAGCTGGGCGACGCTAGACCACCTGGTGGCAGACCGGGCAGACCGCTGATCGGCTCGCAAAAACACACGAGTGTGACGGACACTCGACTCTGCTGGCCGTTTTCACTCGCAAAACTGGCTCGCAAGTTAGTCATTTTTGGTCTAGTGTGACGCCATCTTTATATGTTGCGTTAGGGAAAACTCCTGCAGGAGATCCAGGAGCTTTTGTGTGTGTGTGTGTGTGTGTGTGTGTGTGTGTGTGTGTGCAACTCAGAGCATTGACTCATTAGTCCGTTCCCTGAGACCAATCTGTCTTTCCATTTTTATGACCCACACATCTTCACATGCCACCATTTGAACAACAATACCTGAGTCCATGCTGTATACCTGTTAAGGCTAACTTATTCACGACTGGCGTGATAGCATTTTTTTTTTTTTTTTTTTACATACAGGATGCAGCAAAGTCTGTTATAATGATATTCAGATCATCAAAATTCACATTGCTCAAAAGCGTGGGATCGAACCCGCGTCCTTTTCAAACAGCAGACGACTTCTCTTAAACGGGTAATATAGATTGGAAGGTTCTATCTACTGTATCTATATACCTAGGCTGCTTCCCCCAAGGAAAGGGAGGTAGCCAAGACAGGACGACACACTCCCAGTTTACTCATCCACTCAAACACATTCATTCGCATCTTAGCCCCAAAGGAGAGAAGGAACAGATCTGCACCGCACCACACCGCACGAGGGTCAATTGCGCAGTGCAATCAGAGACATCCGCAGCAGGGCCCGACAACAGAGCTGGTTTACCCCCGCCACATCATAATAGACCCATCCCCTTACTTGCACCTGACCTGATCAGCTGATCAGACCAAATGCAGGAGAATATCCCCTCAGGGCTGCATCATCATTTATTGATTCACAATTTCTCTCCATTTATTTCTGTCACGCACAGCCACTCTTCCTTGCTCAACAGACATCCCTCTCGCATCCAACGCTCTCTTCACACTGTCAATCCATCCTATTCGTGGTCTCCCTCTCAGCCTTACACCCCTCACGTCAGATCTAGTTATCTTTTTCACTAATCGCTCATTATCCATTCTCTCCATATGCCCAAACCATCGCAACACCCTCTGCTCAACTCGATCAACCATTTCCCGAACAACTTCAGTTCTTCGCACTTCATTTTTCACTCGTTCCATATGCATCACTCCACACGTACTTCTCAGACACCTCATCTCCATCACATTCAAACTCTTCCTCTCTGCTACACCCATATTCCATGTTTCAGCCCATATAACGCAGTCGGTACACCCTCATACAGCCTTCTCTTTACATCCATTCTAAGTGAACGATATCTAAAAACTTCATTCCTCCCAGCACCTTTCCTTCTACATTCATTCTAAACTTCACCTCTGCATCTATTCTACCATCCACAGCAACATGTGACCCTAAATACTTAAAACACTACCTCCTCAAGCAACTCACCATTCAAAATTATATTCCTCCTCCTACCATCTACCGATCTCGTACACTTCATCACTTTACTCTTATTCTCATTTACTTTCAATTTCCTCCTTTCACACACCCTTCCAAACTCCTCTACCAACTGTCTTAATCTCTCCCCTGAATCAGCCACCAGTGCAGTATCATCTGCAAACAGCAGCTGCTTCAGATTCCACTCTCTACCATCAACATTCACCAGACTCAGACCTCCACCTAACACTTGCATTTACCTTCCTTACAACACCATCCATATAAATATTAAACAACCAAGGTGACATCACACATCCGTGCCACAACCCTACTTTCACAGGAAACCAATCACTCACAGTATTTACCACTCTTACACACGCATTACTATTTACATAAAATCTTTTCACCCCTTTTAGTAACCTACCATCAAATCCATACAGTCTTAAAACAGTCCACAAAGCCTCCCTATCAATTATATCATACGCGTCCTCTAAATCCATGAATGCCCAAAACACATCCTTGCCTTTCACTAAATACTTTACACACACTTGTCTCACAGCAAACACCTGATTCACGCATCCCATCCCTCTCCTATAAAGCCACACTGCTCATCACCAATGACTCCTTCTGTACCATTTCAAACTCTCTTAATTAACACTCTGCCATACACCTTGCCCACAGCACTCAACAGACTTATACCCTAAAACTAGTATATTCATACTTATCACCCTTGCCTTTATACAATGGGACCACACAAGCACTTGCCCAGTCAGTTGGCACCATACCTTTCACAACGTACACATTCAACAATCTTACTAACCAGTCAACAATAGTCGCTCCACCATCCTTCAGGCATTCCACAGCACACCCATCCATACCTGCAGCTTTCCCTTTTTTCATCTCCTTTACTGTCTACGGCACTTCCTCCTTCGTGATCAAAGAAGCATTCAACTCTCCTAACACATTTATTCCTTGCACCCTTTCATCCGCCACAGTCTCAACCATCCTTTCCTCCTCTACATTTAACAATCTTTCAAAATACTCTGTCCATCTCTTCCTTACTGCATCCATCTCAGTTAACATCCTTCAATCCTCAGCTTTTACTCGCTCTTCCTTCCCAGATCTCCCTTTCACACCCTTTTCACCTCCTTCCAAAACATTTTCTTATTCTGTTGAAAATTCTCAGTCAACTGCCTACCCCACTTCTCATCTGCTGCCACTTTAGCATAACGCGCAGCCCTTCTCGCCCTATTGCTATTTTCCTTATACCTCTCATATGACACCTCATCCTTCCTCTGCGGCCACACTTCATATGCACGTCGCTTCTCAGCCACAGCCATGCTTACTTCCTCGCACCCCCATTCACTTCCTTTTCTTACACCACTACCCACACGTCTCACATCACACACCTCTTCCGCATGCCTCACCACAGCACTCTTAAACAACTGCCATTCCTCCTCCACACTGCCATTTTCCTGATCTTTCACTGCATTCCACTCATCTTTCAATTTCTTCTGATACTCTATCATTTTCTCACTTTTATCCAACTCACTCACTGTCTCAGAGGGCCAAGTCAAGGGGCTTACAGGGAAACTACCAGGATTCTTTCTTGGCATTTTTATTTCTTGTATTCTGTTCAATCCCAGTCATTCCCGTAAAACTGAAAAGTAATAATTTCTTTGTCTAAGGAATAAGCTCAAACATTTAACTTCTTATAAATGCATAAATCAGTAATCAAACAGATTAGGTCTTCTTCAACTAAGTCTTAATATCATGATACATCATTCACATACTGTACTACAAGCATACATGTAATAAAATACTATTGATATACTGAAATATGATACTGTACCTCGGTCACCTGTCATCTTCAGATCAGATGATTGTCGGAGGTAATGCCTTTTCAACGGCACCTCCTGAACTCTAGTCCTTTTCATGCATTCACTGCGTTGTGCTTAGCTCCATTAATTTCTCTTTTCTTATTTCCCAGAGTTTATATAGGATACTTTTATTCTGTTCAATGTTTATGTCACTAAACAAAAAATTTCCAATTATTTCTTCTTTATTTTCAATGTAGGGTTTTTGTCACTCCACAGCATTCAGTCTCTGTTCATTGTACACTGTGCACTCGAGCATAAAATGTTCCAAATCTTCTTTTTCTGCACCGCATAATCTGCAGTCTCTATTCCAATTTTCATGTCTCTTTCTATCGAATAATGGCAGGCATTTGTTCTTGCTCTATAGAGGATTGTTGATGCTGGTCTGTCATCATATACTTGTTCTTCTCTGATATTCTCTTTCCATTCTTTATATATCTTCAGGCTTGTTTTCCTAGATACTTCCTCCTTCCATTTCTGTGTGTCCCAAGTCATTGTTTTCTCTTTTAGTCTGCTTTTTGTCATAATCATTAATTCTCTGTCAGCTATTCCTATTAATTCGTTGTACTTATTTGTTTCCTTCATCCAGTTCATATTTTGTATATTCATCATTTCTAGTATAGTTTTTGGTAATTCATTTTTGCCTTGAAGAATACCCCTGGTGTACTCTAATCTATCTATCTATCTATTGCCAGACGCCTCAATCCCGTTTGGGGTGGCCACAAACAAATCGCCTCCAAGTCGCCCTGTCCCCCTCCATTTCACTGCCCTGCTCCCAACTCACACACCCCTCTCTCATATACCTCTCCACCCCATCCCTCCATCTCATCCTCGGCCTCCCCCTCCCTCTTCCCCCCTCCACCTCACACACATACACTCTCTTCGTCAGTCTTTCACCCTCCATCCTCTCCACATGGCCAAACCACCTCAGTGTGTTCCTCATAACGCTCCCTATCACATCCACATCAACACAACGTTCCTTTATACCCTCATTCGTCAGCCTATCTTTCCATGTGACTCCACAGGCTCCTCTTAAATAACTCATTTCCACTGCTCTCACTCTTGACTTGTGTCCTTCCAACAACGTCCAAGCTTCACTTCCGTACGTTAGAGTTGGTATCACAATACTGTCATGTAGTAACTTTTTCACTTCCATGCTCACTTCCCTGTTTCTTATCACTGCTTTCAAAGAACCAGCAACCTTTCTTCCCTGCTGTACCCTTTCAAGCACTTCACCCTCCAAGCCTCCATCCTTACTCATCACACTACCCAAGTACTTAAACGTACTCACATTTTCCAATTCCTCACCATCCAACCTCGCTGTACATTCACTGACTTCACCTCTCTCAAAGACCATCACTTTACTCTTCCCTACATTCACCTTCAGATTCCGTTTCTTACACACTCTCCCAAACTCATCCACCAAGCCTTGCAGCTCCCCTTCGTCTTCACTCAACAACACAGTATCATCTGCAAACAACAGTACAGGGAGTTTCCAAACACTATCCTCTCTCATCAGGGCCACTCCAACATCCACTACCCTACCTTGTACCTCTTTTATTACCCCATCCATGTACAGATTGAACAACCATGGAGACATGACACATCCCTGTTTCAACCCAACTTTCAAAGAGAAAAATTCACTTAGTTCACCATCCACACGCACTGCAGCCTTCACACCATCGTACATACTCTTCACAGCATTCAACAACTTCTCATCTACTCCAAAAATTCTTAACACTTTCCACAATCCATGTCTATCCACCCTGTCATATGCTTTCTCCAAATCCATGAAAGCCGCATACAACTTCTTTCCCTTCTCTAGAAACTTTTCCACTAATGATCTAAGAATGAATATCTGATCTACACAACCTCTTCCCTTCCTAAAGCCTCCCTGTTCTTCTCCAACTAATTTCTCTGTTCTTTCTCTAACTCTGTCAATAAGTATCCTACCATACACTTTTCCTATTATACTAAGAAGACAAATGCCCCTATGATTACCACACACTTCTTTTTCCCCTTTTCCTTTGTACAAGGGAATAATTATACCTGACTTCCAATCCTCCGGGACTCTACCTTCCTCCCAGGCTAATCTGCACATCTTCCACATCCATTCTACTACTATCTCTCCCCCATGCTTCAGTATTTCACCACACACTCCATCAATTCCTGGGGCTTTCCCAGATTTAACTTTCTTCATTGCTTCCACAACTTCTATCCTACTGATTTCTTCCTGTCTTCTCACCTCCCTCCTTCTCCCAGCCATTCCCCAGCCACTTATACTCGCATTACTTCCATCCTCTACGTTCAACAATTCCTTAAAATGTTCTCTCCATCAGCTCACTTTTTCTCCCTTCTCCACTAGTAATCTACCATTTTTATCTTTCACTCCCCTGCTAACTTCACTTCCACCCTGTTTTACTCTTTTCACCTCTTTCCAGAACATTTTCTTACAGTCCCTCCACTTTACACTCAAATTCCTTCCAAATTCCTCATCCACTCTCTTCTTACTCTCTCTTACTAATCTTTTCACCTCTCTCTTTCTTTCTACATATAACTCTCTCTTCCGCCTCTCAACTTCTTCCACGCCCCTATTTCTCATCCATTCATTGTATGCTTTCTTTTTTTGTGCCACAGCCTGTTTCACCTCTTCAGTCCACCACGCTGTTCCTTGCACCCCTCTCCGTCTTCTCTTCCTTCCACACACCACATCACATGCTGCACATATTTCTTCTGTAAATATGCTACACACACCTTCCACGTCTCCCATCTGCTCCACTTCATATTTGCCCAATCGTTCCTCCACTTCTCTCTTATACTCTGCCTTTTTCTTATCCTCTTGTAACCTCTCCACTCTCCTTGCAACTACTCCTTCCTCTCGTTTTTCCCTTCTTCTATTTCTCCATTCTAATTGGACCTTGATTCTTGCCACCACCAAGTAGTGGTCAGAAAGTCCACTCCCCCAACCTCTATAAACTCTTGCATCCATTACACATCTTCGCATCCTTTCATCCACACACACAATATCAATCATTGCCTTCCTTTCATTCAGTTCACCACCCACCATTCTCATCACTCGCCATGTATACCTGTGGATCATTTTATGCCTGAAGAGGGTATTGGCTACCACCAACCCCCTCCCAGCACAAATGTCCACTAACGCACTCCCATTCTCATCTATCTCAGCAGGCACACCCCACTCACCAACTATTCCATCCACCTTCGCATTCCCAACTTTACCATTCATATCACCAATCAAAAACACTCTCTCATTCCTTCCAAACTTTTCCATGCATACTTCTACATTTGTTCAGAACTCTTCTCTCACTCTTCTAGCACGATCTTGCGTTGGCGCATACACACACACAATCGCCCACATTTGTATTCCAACTTTCAACTTTACCCACACAATCCTTGACCCAACTGATCCATACTGTCTTATGCTCTTCTTCCATCTTTTACTCACAACTATACATACTCCTTCCTTCGCCCTCTCATTCTCACCTACTGCACATATACCACATCCATACTCCCATTCTCTCACACTTTCTCCTCTCCATTTTGTTTCAGTTATTCCACATACATCCACTTTCGCACCCTCAAGCACCTGGACAATCTCTCTCTCTTTCACCTCATCATTCGCTCCTCTTACATTCCAAGTACCCATTACCAAGTCCTTTGTCCGGTCCTGAGACGTCATCGTTTGGTCAGTCCTTGTCCGAGGCTTATTGTTTGTTTTTTTAGTTAGCTGTTTTCCGGGGAGGGGCACTAACCCTCCGCCAACCCTTTTAGTCGCCTTTTACGACAAGCAGGGATACTGGGGGAGTATTCTTGAAAAACTAATGATGCTCCAATCTCTCCTCTTAAGTGTGCAATTGGTCTTGAGTCTGTGGTTGTTTACAAGTTGGAAACGATTGAAGAAGTGACGCCTTTTGCTCGGGGTTGCTAAACTACAAATGAAGATACAGTTCTTAAAACTAATATATACTGAGTATGCATATAATGGCATGCACATAATGAATATGACATTTACATGGCTCCCCTAAATTGTGAAAGCAATTTACCTTATATTCTAATGAGTATAAAAGTAACAAATTAATACTAATATAAAAGTAGAAAATTAATACTAATACTATGAGGAAGAAAACACTTTGGCACAGTTTTGGCACTTAGGTAGGCTCTTTGGTGGGGATACCCCGGTCTCATTCTGTTTCAACTAACAAAATGAGTTTGTGAATTGGTCTTTCAATGAAGGTGATGGCTTGAGTACGTTTACCTTGGTCATCTAACTCTGAGTCTGACATCATTACCTTGACCTTTCTTACATGACCATCTTCATTAGGAAGGGCTTCTACTATTTTTCCCAACTTCCAATTATTTCTTGCCAAAGTCTCTTCTTTTACAATCACTATGTCATTTACTTGCAAATTTCTATGTGGCTTTACCCATTTATTTCTCAATTGGAGAAACTGCAAAAACTCTCTTTTCCATCTAGACCAAAACTCATTTGCTAAGTACTGCACCCTACGCCAGCGCTTCCTTGAATACACATCTACCCTGTCATAGCTGCCTGGAGGAGGTAGTACAACTTTAGATTTCAGGGTCAATAACATATTAGGTGTCAGTGGTTCTATGTGCTCAGAAGAGTTCAGTGTGTCTACAGTTTGAGGACGACCATTTACAATAGACTCAGCTTCTATCATGAAAGTTCTTAAAGATTCATCATCTACCTGAGACCCATGCTGATCGAGCAATACTGAAAGTACATTTCTCACTGTACGTATTTGTCTCTCCCATACGCCACCCATATGACTTGCATGTGGTACATTCATTTTAAATTCTATCCAGTCACAATGATCTTTCAACAGTTCTGTTCTTATTTTCTCTTGGTCCATTTCTTTTAAACATGTCAACAACTCATTCTTAGCACCAAAAAAGTTTGTACCCTGATCAGATCTCAACTGAAGTACAGGTCCCCTCCGTCCTATGATGTGATGGTAGGCACTGATGAATGAGTCTGTGTTCATAGTGTTGTCTGTTTCTAAGTGAATTGCACGTGAAGTCATGCAAGTAAACAATACACCATACCTTTTCAGTTCCTTACGTCCTTCTTTAATAAAAAAAAAAAAAAAAAAAAGGTCCAAAGAAATCAACAGCAGAATAAGTAAAAGGAGCAGTAGGTTCTAACCTATCTGTAGGAAGATCTGCCATTTTTTGCTTCTGTGTACTTCCTCTAACCTTTCTACAAATGGTACACCTGGAAATGTGTTTAGTTACTAGAGAAGATCCTCCTATAATCCAATACCCAGATCCTCTAATCTCATTTAGTGTGATGCCTCTATCTTGATGTTGTACTTTTTTTTGGTAGTAACAAATCAACAACTCAGTTATGTGTGATTTCTTTGGTAATATGGCTGGGTGCTTTTTGTCTTTGTGCATATTTGCCTTCTGATCCTTCCACCTACACTGATGATCCCATCTTCATCCATGAATGGATCAAGCTTATACATCTGATTTGATTTCTTTAAGACATTTTTCTTGTTTCTTCCAACATCACAAATTAACTCTTCCTTGTTAACTTTGTTCATCAATGCTATTTTTTCTTTCGGGAATGCTTGTGCCTGAAGTTGTTTTAGTATTTCATTTTCAACTTCTTTCAGTTCTGCTGCAGTCACAGGGATATACTCAGACTTGACAGTGTTGTTTAGCTGTTTTTACATTTTGCTTACTTTGCTCTTTGCCTTTGAATTTTTTTCTGAAGTCTGAGGCATACTGCAGTAGCTCTGGTTGCACGATGACAGAGAAATACTTCAGTCTGTCTAGGAATGATGATGGCTCTTGAGCTACTGTGAGACATGATACAACTTTCTTCACTTCAGGATCGTCTTCTGCAACAACGAAGTCATCTACTGATGCTTGAGTTGTGTCAAGCAATTGCCAAAGAAAGTCTGGTCCATTCCACCACTTAGAACTGTGAATCATGGCTTGTACTGGCATGCCTCGTGATGCATAGTCAGCTGGGTTATTTTCTGTTTCAACATAGGCCTACTTCCAATGTGCTGGTGATGTTTCATCTCGTATCTGTTGAACTCGGCAACATACACATGGAATTTCTTAGCATCATTACAGATATAGCCTAGTACTACTTTGCTATCAGTCCAAAATACTTCCTTGACAGCTTGGTAATTCAGCTGTCTTCTCAGAATTGTGTGAACTCATACTGACACAAATGCTGCTGCAAGCTCTAAACTTGGAATGGTGATGGCTTTAAGTGGTGCTACTCTTGATTTTGCCATTACAAGTGCACAATGCATCTGACCTTTGTCATTAATCAATCTAATGTAAGAGCACTGTCCATAGCCTTCCTGACTAGCATCTGAGAAATGATGAAACTCAACTGCTTTAATTTCTCCAAATGCTTCAGGTTTGTAACATCTTGGTATTTTCACTTGCTGCAACAAGTGCAGCTCATTTCTCCATTGTTCCCACCTTGACTTCATGTTTTCTGGTACAGCATCATCCCAACTCACCCCATCTTTACATAGATCCTGAAGTATTCTTTTTCCACTCAGAATGAAGGGAGATACTAAACCTAGGGGATCAAATATGGAGCTTACAGTTGATAAAATACCTCTTCTTGTTACAGGCTTACTACTTAAAGTGATCCTAAACTGAAATGAGTCAGATTCAACACACCACTCTACTCCAAGTGTTCTCTCAATGGGCAGTGAGTCCTTGCTGAGATTTAAGCTCTTGATGCTTCCTGCCATTTCTTCTAGACTGATGGCTGCCAGTACCTCCTTGCTGTTGGACAAGAACTTATGAAGCTTGAAGCCTCCTTTCATGCACATTGCCTTACTGCTATTAATCAGTTGGATAGCTTCAGCTGCAGTAGGTACAGACTTTAACCCATCATCTACATAAAAATCATTTTTGACAAACTTAGCTGCATCAGATCCAAACTCAAGCTCATTATCGTCATCTGTTTTCATTAATGTGAAAATTGCAACACTTCGTGATGAAGTAGCTCCAAACAAGTGCACAGTCATTCTATATTCAATCACTTCTTTGTCCAGATCTCTGTTTTTCCACCACAAAAAGCGTAGCAAGTCGTTGTGTTCAGGAGACACATGCATTTGATGATACATTGCAGAAATATCACATACAAATGCTACCTCTTCTTGGCGAAATCTGCATAACACTCCAATGAGACTGTTTGTGAGGTCTGGTCCTTGTAATAAGTGATTATTTAGTGACTGTTTCTTGTAGCTAGCACTGCAGTCAAATACTACTCTTAACTTGCCTGGTTTCTTTGGGTGATACACCCCAAGATGAGGTACGTACCACACAAACCCATCTCCTCTTGCTAACTCATTGGCTGGAACCGCTTCTGCGTACCCATGTGTTATCATGTCTTGCACAGACTTCACATAATCTTGATAATATTTCTTGCCATTTTTGAGCTTTCTTTTCAGTCTATCTAGTCTGTAAACAGCTAAGTCTATGTTGTTTTCAAACTTGACATTTTCATTCTTCAGAGGAAGTGGCATCTCATAATGTTCTTCTTGTAGCTTGTATACTCCCTCTTTCATTTTTGTCATGAATAGTTTGTCTTCAGGTGAGATGGGAACATCATCTGTCTGTCTGTCATTAAAGTCCAGCTCAAACATTTTCTTGATTTGCTGTGGGTTGACAACCTCCTTTACTTGAGTTGGAACAACTAGGAAGCTAATTTTCATTACTGATGACGACTTCTTGGGCCATAGTTCTGTGTACCTGTACAATGTTATCTTCTGTGCTTCTGTCGCTACAGAGCTTTCCTATTATACCCCATCCTAACTCTGTCCTTCTAGCAAAGGGATCGTTTTCATTTCCTGGGATAATTTCCTTTGGCTTCAGTGCTTTAGTACAGCCGAGTCCTATGATGAGACCAATTTCAACGTTAGAGTCATATGGCATCAGTTTGTCTGCTATTCCTTTCAAATGAGGCCAATTGTTTGCAGTCTCGGGTCCTGGTATCTGATCTCATCTTGCTGGTATATGTTCTCTAGAGTATGTAGGCTATAGGGAAGGAACACTTCTTTCTGTTCATAAACTCCCTTTACCACAAGCCCTTGTACTTTGGTACAAAGCACAATATCTTCCCCCATCACAGTAGCCAACTGCAGGTGTACTTGTGGTCCAGTTACTTTAACTTTATCTAGAGTAGTCTCTTTAATAAAGCAAACATCAGACTGATCATCTAATAAAGCATAAACCAAGACTCTGATGCATCACTGCTGTGGTACAGCCACACTGGAACAATCATGCTGTATCTCCTACAAATGACCTGTTGATTTTAATTCTATTTGAGACAGCATTGTCCTCTGTTGTCTTGGACTGTTGTGATTTCTCAGCTTCCTTCTCTTTGATTCTTTCAAGTATGGCTTCACGAAGAGATGTTGGATGACGTCTCTTTCATACTCTACATACGGTACTTTCCTTCTTTTGCAGTTTTTCATTACATGTCCATACTTTAGACAACCCCTGCAGATAAATGACTTCTGTACATATTCTACCTTGCCCTTATTGCTAAGCTCACTGAACCTTTTACATGTGTCCAGTTCATGTTCTTCTTTACAGTAGATACACTGTGGCCTTTTGATGTTTTAATTAATGTCATCCTTGTCCTTTTGAGTCCTTTGTTTCTTGTTCCTTTGATTCTTTTGTGCCTCTGTCTCTTTCACTCCAGTTGTGTTGGCTACAAGACTTTTTACCCCAAATCTGTTTGTTTCTGCTTTGCCTTCCTTCTTTCCCTTTGAAGCAGCTATATTATGCTTTTGACTCATTGCCATTACTACACTATAGGATGAGATTGGATGACAAGCTTTCTTTGCCTCAGATGCTATGAATTGACAAAAAGCATAAAATGGAGGGTACTCTACACATGTGGAGAACCAGGTGTGGACTACTGAATTCCATCTGTCAATTAAAGGTAGGGGTAACTTCTGTAAGATTTTGCTATTTTCTTGAGGATCATTTAGAACATTAAGGAAATTTGTTGAGTTCATTATTGTCAAACAGTTCTGCAAGAAGGCAGATAATTTCTGTAGTGCCTGACCATCATTATTTGAGATCTTTGGCCACTCATTCAGTTTTCTTCTGTAAGCATTTGCAACTGTGAACTCATTCCCAAATCTGTCTTTAAGTATACTTTTAGCCTTACTGAAAGTTTCTTCATTATGGATACACAAAAGTCCTCTAATAGCTTCCTTGGCTTCCCAATCAGTGTATCTTCCTAGGTAGAAAAGTTTCTCTGCTGGATTGGTGACTCGTGACTCTATGAATATTTCAAAATTCTTTATCCAGGATGGAAACTCTAATAAATCTCCTTTGAAAATCTCTGGCTCAGGGCGAGGCAGTTCACTTGTGGTGTTTTTGGATGACAAAATATCTGCCACACTTTTTAATATATTCATGTCCACTGACTGACTTGGTGTATCATGCTTACCTGATGCCTGTGACTGTTTTAATTCTGATTCTGGTTCAAAACTCTTAGCATGTGGGTTAAGCTTTGGACCCACCTGCAAGAAAGTCTGGTTTAGTTTGGACACTTCTCTCTCTAATTCACCCATGGCAGAAACAGATGAATCTTTGACAGTCACTTTCGGTTCTGATACGCTAGGTTTGATTTTCTCACCTTCTGTCAGTCCTTGTGATTCAAAGAATTTTTGAAGATGCTGTTCTTTACTATCTAGCTCATCATCACTCTCAGGCAAATCTAAAGGATCTTCCATCTTCCACTGAATTTACAGCATTTAGCTCAGCTCGAGTAGCAGCTAGATCTTTATTTAAAACTAATCGTCTATACTCATGTTCCTTTTCTTGCTTGAGCTTTTGGTACTCTAATTCCTTTTCTTGCAAGAATTTCTGATATTCTATCTCCAATTCTTGAAACTGCTGCTCAACTTTTAGCCTAGCTAGTTTAGCATTTAACTGTTCTCTTTTTGTAGTGCTTGAATAAGATCTACTAATACAATGAGAGTGCCTTGAAGTTTTAGTACTTTGTGACCTAACAGACTGTGAACACTTGGATGCTTTACTAATTTGTGACTTAACAGACTGTGAATCCTTGGGAGCTTTACTAATTTGTGACCTAACAGACTGTGAATCCTTGGGTGCTTTACTTACTGATTCTGTGTTCTGCATCAATTCATTTAGTTTGTTGTCGATTCTCATTATACAGATGGTGTGCACTTCTTTTTCTTCCACTAACTCCTGTGACAATTTTACTTGTAAGCTTGGATCTGCTTCCATTAACTTATGAAATGCATTTACTACTTTATTAAACTATACATGTTCTACATTTGCATGATCTTTAAGCTGATCCAAACTTACATCATTCATACCTGACAATATTTCCTTTACTACTTTTGTCCATGCTTGCCTTGATGATGCTAACCTCTTTGAACATTGTGTTATTTGGTACTCATGCCCTTTCCCTGTTAAAGACCTTTGTCTGGTACTCTTCATTTCCTCATTTGCCTCAGTAGACTGGAGACAGTCATTTAAGGCTTCCTCATTTGCCTCAGTAGACTGGAGCAGATCACTTACAGCTTGTTCAGTATATCTCATTTTGCAACTATTATTATACTGTACCTAATATGAACTCAAGACTAACATTCAGTGTATACTTATTTGTAGTTCCCTCTGGCTGTAGGTGAAGCATGGAGAATGAAGAGTTTTCAGTGGTGAGCACAGACCAGTTCTGCAGTGTCAGCAACTTGCACAAAGAAGTTCTAGAAGTCACTGTCAGGCAACCAGGAATGTTTTATTCATTAGGGATTGGCACATTCATCAGGGAAATCCTCTGCACCCATCTGTTGCTTTTGTTGATTGCAGGAATTCTTGTGGTCGCCTCATTCATTGTTCATACTGCAGACCCCCATATGCTGTGCTTGCAGTTTTACTATGAGGGACGAGTTTTACTCTGACCGACTTTTACTGTCTCTGAGGGCCAAGTCAAGGGGCTTTACAGGGAAACTACCAGGATTCTTTCTTGGCATTTTTATTTCTTGTATTCTGTTCAATCCCAGCCATTCCCGTAAAACTGAAAAGTAATAATTTCTTTGTCTAAGAAACAAGCTCAAACATTTAACTTCTTATAACTGCATAAATCAGTAATCAAACAGATTAGGTCTTCTTCAACTAAGTCTTAATATCATGATACATCATTCACATACTGTACTACAAGCATACATGTAATAAAATACTATAGATATACTGAAATATGATACTGTACCTCGGTCACCTGTCATCTTGGCCTTGAGTCTGTGGTTGTTTACAAGTTGCAAACGATTGAAGAAGTGACGCCTTTTGCTCGGGGTTGCTAAACTACAAATGAAGATACAGTTCTTAAAACATATATTTACTGAGTATGCATATAATGGCATGCACATAATGAATATGACATTTGACATTTACACTCACTTTCAAAACCTCCCTGCCACACTTAACTCTCCTTGCTCTCACCCATCTCTTACTGTTAACTTCCCCTCCACCAGGTAGTGGTCAGACATACCTCCACCCTCCCCTCTCAAAACTCTCACATCCAACATTCTTCCTATTACATTCATGGACACAACCACAAAGCCCATCAATGCTCTATCAACAACCCTTCCACCCTTCTGTCTCACCCATGTATACTTATAAATATCTTTCTTCTCAAACAGGGTATTTCCAATCACCATCTCTCGTCAACGCACATCCTTATCATTCGTTCCCCATTTTCATTTCTTCCAGGCACACCATGCATACCAACTACACCTTCAACTGCTACATTTCCCACTCTAGTATTCAGATCTCCCATCATTAGCACATTCACATTTGCTCCAAAACTCTGCCGACACTAATCAACATCATTCCAGAAAGACTCCCTCTCTTCTTCATCCCTTTCACTACCAGGCCCGTTTGCACTCACGAACATCCACAACTCACGTTCAAATTTCGCTTTCACCCACATCAGTCTCGATGACACCTCCTTTCATTCAATCACACACTGCTGTACTTCCGGACTCACTAACAAGGCCACACCTTCTCTTGCCCTTCCTCTATCAACACCTGACAATCTTCCATTCAAACTCCCAAACATAGACTCACCCTTCCCTTTCATCTTCGTTTCAGTCAAAGCTAACACATCCAACTTTCTTCTCACAAACATTCTCCCAATCTCCTCCCTTTTAGCCTCAATCGTACTACATCCACGCACATTCATAGACCCAATTTTCAGGGTTCGGGGATAACTCAGTCCCCTATCCCTTTCTCTGGCCTGTCTCTTTTTTTTAGGAACTAAAAAAAAGAGGAGGGGGTCCCTAGTCCCCTCACCCTGCCCCATTTAGTCACCTTTTACGACACGAAGGGAATACGGTGGCAGTATTCTTCCTAACACAACCTGGCCGCAGAGTTTTGTTCCCCCCGCCACGGGGGAGGAGGGGAGAGAGGCAATCTGGAAGATAATCCTTATTTATTTTGCTAATTTATTTATTCAATCATTTTTAGAACACTTCTCAGGCAAGTGGCGAAGAGTGGGAAGCAAGTGTCTATAGTATTAAGATGGCCGGCTTGACTCTAACGTGAATGTCACCTATATCAACACGAAACACATTTATTCTTATGCAGTAAAAAAAAAAAAAAGCCATAGAGTCTGCAAACCTTGTTATTTCCGAGTAACATTTAACAAAAAAGAAAGCGAAAGTCACGAGTCAGTGATGTCAACATGACTGGACAACTGCATAACAAAGAATGGAAATTGTATGCAGGGAGATGACAGACTGGGAAAGACAACTCCATAGTTGACCTGCTTACACATGAAAATAGTACCGGCATGCCTGCTGTAATGAGGGGGCATTTCAAGTAGAGAATTTGAAAGACTAAGGTAAATAGATGGATAGGTATATAGATAATTATAGAGAGACAGACAGACAGACAGAGGCAACATTTAGGCATAGACAGAAAGGGTGAAGGTGTCGATAGGTAGATTGACAGATAAGTAGGTCGGTGGTAATAAGTGGATATTGCAGAGAATCGTTGCCACCGATATTGATATCGCAGAGTATCGTTGATTTCTGCTGCTGCCAAATATAGCTTAGGAGTTTGCAGATTGGCGAGGCATCTCTGTCACCGACTCACCAGTAAAATGGGCTGCTGTCACTTTAAAATCGTGAGACATTGGATAGCGTGGAGTTTGTACTGTAAGTGAAGATCGGGCACAGACACTCTGGGGTTAAGGGGGTTTTTATTGTGACTCAGTTGTATTGTGACACACTTAAATTGCTCAAGTATATTGTTTCACTGCCTAACCTCTGCGACGGACATGTGACCCCACTGATTGTCAGATCTCTTCTTTCCAATCGTCTTCTGCCTCCCACCGATCTCCCATTCCTTCTGTAATGCCTCCCAATTTCCTTCTGCTCTCTTCTGGCCCCTACACCAGATTATATTACTGTTAGGCTTCTGGTTACCTGACGTTTGTGCGTATGTATGTGTGTGTGCATAGAGTCTAGCATGCCTCCAACACATGAGCTATGTGACTTCCATGAGTGTGTTTGACAACATCATGTGTTTGATATACATCATACATTCTTGGTCGTCCAGAACCAGAGGATGGTTTGTAATTCTCTTCCTGATGCCCTAGACATATCTACCTTCCTCTTACGTAGTGTGTTAATATCATATATTGTGCTATGATTATATAATACCTATATCTATTATATATTGTGCAATTAATGCTTATATATCGCTCAGTCACGCCAAACTGTTTTACCTACTATTTAACTTTGTATAACAATTTACACAGTGTACAGGATTATGTTAAACAATTTACTTAAATACTAATGTAAATATATGGTATACATCATGTTATTGAAAAATTTAATGTACAGTAGTAACATAACTATACAATTTAACAGAGATATATATATCTATACGTATTTATACAATAGCAATATAATAGTAACAGAATGGCATATATATATATATATATATATATATATATATATATATATATATATATATATATATATATATATATATATATATATAGCAAGACGCCTCAATCCCGTTTGGGGTGGCCACAAACAAATCGCCTCCATGTCGTCCTGTCCCCCGCCATTTCACTGTCCTGCTTCCATCTCACACCCTCCTCTCTCATATACCTCTCCACCCCATCCCTCCTTCTCATCCTCGGCCTCCCCCTCCCTCTTCCCCCCTCCACCTCACTCACATACACTTTCTTCGTCAGTCTTTCACCCTCCATCCTCTTCACATGGCCAAACCACCTCAGTGTGTTCCTCCTAACGCTTCCTATCACATCCACATCCGCACTACAATGCTCCTTTATATCCTCATTCGTCAGCCTGTCTCTCCATGTGACTCCACAGGCTCCTCTTAAATAACTCATTTCCACTGCTCTCACTCTTGACTTGTGTCCTTTCAACAACGTTCAAGCTTCACTTCCATACGTTAGAGTTGGTATCACAATACTGTCATGTAGTAACTTTTTCACTTCCATGCTCACTTCCTTGTTTCTTATGACTGCTTTCAAGGAACCAGCAACCTTTCTTCGCTGCTGTACCCTTTCAAGCACTTCACCCTCCCAACCTCCATCCTTACTCATCACACTACCCAAGTACTTAAACGTACTCACATTTTCCAAATCCTCACCATCCAACCTCGCTGTACATTCACTGACTTCACCTCTCTCAAAGACCATCACTTTACTCTTCCCTACATTCACCTTTAGATTCCGTTTCTTACACACACTCCCAAACTCATCCACCAAGCCTTGCAATTCTCCTTCGTCTTCACTCAACAACACAGTATCATCTGCAAACAACAGTACAGGGAGTTTCCAAACACTATCCTTTCTCACCAGGGCCACTCCAACATCCACTACCCTACCTTGTACCTTTTTTATTACTCCATCCATGTACAGATTGAACAACCATGGAGACATGACACATCCCTGTTTCAACCCAACCTTCGAAGAGAAAAATTCACTTAGTTCACCATTCACACGCATTGCAGCCTTAGCACCATCATACATACTCTTCACAATATTCAACAACTTCCCATCTACTCCATATATTCTTAGTACTTTCCACAATCCTTGTCTATCCACCCTGTCATATGCTTTCTCCAAATCCATGAAAGCCGCATACAGCTACTTTCCTTTCTCTAGAAACTTTTCCACTAAGGATCTAAGAATGAATATCTGATCTATGCAACCTCTTCCCTTCCTAAAGCCTCCCTGTTCTTCTCCAACTAATTCCCCTGTTCTTTCTCTAACTCTGTCAATAAGTATCCTACCATACACTTTTCCTATTATACTAAGAAGACAAATGCCCCTATGATTACCACACACTTCTTTTTCCCCTTTTCCTTTGTACAAGGGAATAATTATACCTGACTTCCAATCCTCCGGGACTCTACCTCCTCCCAGGCCAATCTGCACATCTTCCACATCCACTCTATTACCATCTCTCCCCCATGCTTCAGGATTTCACCACACACTCCATCAATTCCTGTGGCTTTCCCCATGGGAATAAAGTAAGGACCAGACAAGAATATTTTGAGAGCTTGATGAATGGCAATAAACAGACCAGAGTAGCTGTAAACACGATTGGTTTGTGGGAGGAGCAGAGAAGGAATGCTGTGCCAGGAGACGTGAAACTGGCACAGGTGAAGAGCGCTGTGATGCGGCTGAATGGGAAAGCAGCTGGGGTTGATGAGGTGTATTCAGAGATGACTAATTCTAGTGGAGAGAGTGGAATGAAGTGCTTGTTGGAGATATGTAAGGAGACATGGAAGAGTGAAACTGTGCCAGCAGAGTGGAAAAACGCTGTGATTGTACCCATGTACAAAAAAAAGGGTGAGTGAAGTGAGTGTGAGAATTATCGTGGCGTAAGTTTATTGAGTGTTGTAGGGAAGGTATATGGAAGAATAGGGAAAGTAAGAGAAATATCAGAAGTCCTAGTGAGTGATGAAACGGGTGGCTTTAGGAGTGGTAGAGCATGTGTGGATCTAATATTTACAGTAAGACGGATAGTGGAGAAAGGCTTGTGAGAAGGACCATAAGGTGTTAATGGCATTCATGGATCTGGAAAAAGCATACGACAAAGTAGACAGAGAAGGATTTGGAAGGTCTTGCGCATGTACTGTGTAGATGGTAAGCTGCTAGGTGCCGTCAAGAGTTTTTATGATGGTATTATAGCATGTGTAACGGTAAATGGGCCTCTGAGTGAATGATTTACGATTGCTGTGGGCGTGCGAAAAGGTTGTGTGATTTTCCCATGGTTGTCCAGTAAAAATATGGATGGGGTGATGAGAGATGTAAAAACACTAGTAATGGGGAGAGGAATCGCATTGGTTATGAATGTTGATGGATGAAATATCTCAAATTTTTTGTATGCTGATGATGCAGTGCTACTTGCAAATACCGGACAAGAACTTGGTAGACTAGTAGAGTTTTGCTGATATCTGTGAGCGTCGTGCGTTGAGTGTAAATGTAGAAAAGAATAAAGTGATGGTTAACGAGAGAGAAGGTGACTCCCAGTGTGATGTTACAGTGAATGGAGAGAGATTGGAACTGGTGAGAGAGTTCAAATATCTGGGTACAGTAATAGAAAAGAGAGGATAATGTGCAAAAGAATTGGAAAGTAGAGTGACACAAGGAAGGAAAGTAGCTGATGCAATGAAGGCCTTGATAAGAAACAGAGGCTTGAGTATTGCAGCTGCACGAGGCTTACATGAAGGAGTGTTGGTGCCATCTTTAACATATGGATGCGAGACTATGGTGTGGCATGAAAAAGAAATATCAAGAGTGACAGCAGTGGAGATGGGCCTGTTGAGGAGTACAGAGGGTGGATAGGATACGAAATAATGTGATTCGTGAAAGATGCGGAATGAGGAAGATTGTGGACACGAGAATTGAATAGAGTGTACGGAGATGGTATGGTCTTGTGGGGAGAATGGATAACAGCAGAGTGATAAAAAAAAAAAAAAAAAAAGGTATACGAGGTAGGCCAAGAAGGTGGAGAAATATGGTGGATGAGTGTATGAGGAAGAGAGATATGGAAGTCGGTGAGGCTAGGGGACTGACAAGAGATCTAGCTGGCTGGATGAATGATGTCAGGAGAAGCACTTGATCAGGGATTTGGCACCCCTTTTTAATGTGGCAGTGTCTGAATTGACTCTGTCGGATACATTTATATTAAGCTACAGAACGTGGTGAATGTTTTTGGCATATCAGATAGATTCAGTTTTCTGGTGGCTTGAATGATGAGTGAATGGAAGCGTGGCCCATTGGATTGGGCAAATTTGGGCTGTCTGGATGTTGCCACTCCTCACCCTGACCTAGGCTGGGAAAGTAGGTCCGGATGATGATTGTATATATATATATATATATATATATATATATATATATATATATATATATATATATATATATATATATAGCCCGACGCCCTAATCCTGCAAAGGGTGGCCGCAGACAAAAAGCCTCCAAGTCGCTCTGTCACCCACCATTTGACTACCCTCCACCCAACTCACCCCCCCACCCTCATATACCTCTCAACTCCATCCCTCCACCTCATCATCGGTCTACCTCTCCCTCTCCCTCCCTCCACCTCACCTACATACATCCTCTTAGTCAGTCTTTCATTCTCCATTCTCTTCACATGTCCAAACCACCTCAGTGTATTTCTCCTAATCTTCTCAACCACATCCACATCCACCCCACATCGTTCCTTCACTTCTTCATGCGTCAACCTGTCCCTCCACGTCACTCCACATGCTCCTCTCAAGTAACTCATTTCCACTGCTCTCACTCTTGACTTGTTCCCCTCTTGCAAGGTCCATGCTTCGCTTCCATACGTCAGGGTAGGGATAACAATACTATCATGCAGTGACTTCTTAACTTCCATACTCACCTCCCTATTTCTCATCACTGCTTTCAGTGTACCAACGACCTTCCTTCCCTGCTGTACCCTTTCACGCACTTCATCCCCCAAAGTTCCATCCTTACTCATCACACTACCCAAGTACTTGAATGCACTCACATTCTCCATATCCTCACCATCCAACCTCACTGCACACTCTGTGACTTCATTCCTCTCAAACACCATAACTTTACTTTTGTTTACATTAACTTTCACATTCCTCCTCCTACACACTGTCCCAAATTCATTCACCAAACCTTGCAACTCCCATTCATCTTCACTCAAAAGTACTGTATCATCAGCAAACAGCAACACCGGAAGCTTCCAAATCTCACCCTCATTCATTAGAGCCACCCCCACATCCACTGCCCGACCCTGCACCTCCTTTACAACCCCATCCATGTATATATTAAACAGCCATGGAGACATCACACAACCCTGTTTCAGTCCCACACTGTGATCAAAGAACTCACTCAGCTCACCATCCACTCGCACCGTAACCCTAGCTCCCTCGTACATACTCTTCACAACACTCAACAATTTCCCCTCCACTCCATATATTCTTAATACCTTCCACATACTTTGCCTATCTGTTCTGTCATAAGCTTTCTCCAAGTCCCTTCTCTAGATACTTCTCCACTAAACATCTTAGAACAAATATCTGATCTACACACCCTTTTCCCTTCCTAAATCCCCCTTGTTCTTCTCCAACTAGCTCCTCTGTCATATGCCTAACCCTACCAATGAGTATTCTACCATATATTTTACCAGTCACACTAAGTAGGCAAATACCCCTATGGTTACCACAAACTTCTCTCTCTCCTTTTCCATTGTATAAAGGAACAATTATACCTGATTTCCAGTCCTCTGGAACCCTTCCCTCTTCCCAAGCCAATCTACACAACTTCCATATCCACTCCAGAACAATCTCACCCCCATACCTAAGCATTTCACCACACACTCCATCAATTCCTGGGGCCTTTCCCAGCTTAATATTCTTCATTGCTTCCACTACTTCCGGCCAACTGATCTCGTCCTCCCTCCTCTCATCTTTTCTTCTCCCAGCCATTCCCCAACCACTTATACTCGCACTGCTCTCACTCTCCACATTCAACAAATCCTCAAAGTGCTCCTTCCATCTCCTCAGTTTCTCTTTCTTCTCCACCAACAATCTATTATTCCTATCTTTCACTCCCCTACTATTTCCCCTTTCCAAAACAATTTCTTACTCTCCCTCCATTTCACACTCAGATTCCTCCCAAACTCCTCATCCAATTTCTTTTTACTCTCCTTCACCAGTCTCTTAACCTCCCTTCTCCTGCTCACATATACCTCTCTCTTCTCTCTCTCATCTTCTCCCCTACCTCTACTCGCTAACCATTCACTATATGCCTTCTTCTTTTGTTCCACAGCTCGTTTCACCTCATCATTCCACCATGCTGTCCCTTGCACACCCTTACATCTCCTCCTCACTCCACAAACCGCCTCACATGCTGCGCCTATCTCTTCCGATAATATCTTACATACGTCTTCTTCCCCTTCCATCTGCTCTAGCTCATACCTTCCCAATCTTTCTTCCACTATGCTCTTATACTCTGTCATTTTCTCACTATCTTGCAATTTCTCCACTCTTCTCACAGGAGTTGCTTCCTCCTGTCTTCCCCTTCGTCTCCTCAACCACTTTCTTTGCAGCTCTACCTTGGCCATCACTAAGTGATGGTCCGAGACTCCATTCCCCCACCCTCTCCACATTCTTGCATCCAACACTTGTCTTCTCATTCGCTCATCCACACACACGTAGTCCATCATTGCCTTTCGTTCAACAAGTTCACCATCAATACTCCTCATTACTCTCCATGTATACCGGTGGATCATCTTATGCCAAAAGTAGGTGTTGGCTATTGCCAACCCCTTACAAGCACAGATGTCCACCAAAGCACTTCCATTTCCATCTACGTCAGCTGGCACACCCCACTGACCAACCACTCCATCCACTCGTACATCCCCAACTTTGCCATTCATGTCTCCAATCAACAGCTCTCTCTCGCTCCTCTCAAACTTATCCATACACGCTTCTACACTCGCCCAAAACTCATCTTTCACTCTTGCCACTCGATCCTCTGTCAGGCATACACACATATGATCGCCCACGCTTGTATACCTACTTTCATCCTCACCCATACGATCCTTGCACCCACTGTTCCATACTCTCTTGTATTCTCCTTCCACTTTTTGCTTATCATCAGACATACTGTCTCTCTTGCCCTCTCATTTTCATTGACTCCCGCACATATACCTAAACCATATTCCCATTCTCTTACCCTTTCACCTCTCGATTTAGTTTCTGTCAATCCACATATATCCACTTTTGCATCCTCAAGCACCTGAACAATCTCTCTCTCTTTCACCACATCATTCACTCCTCTCACATTCCACGTTCCCACCCTAAGAATGTCCCTCGTCCGTTCCTTAGTCGTCAACGTATGGTCCGTCCGGGTCCGAGGTGCTTTGTTCGCTTTTTTAGTTAGTTCTTTTATGGGGTGGGGCACTAACCTACCACCAACCCTTTTAGTTGCCTAGTACAATAAGCAGGGATACCAGGGGAGTATTCTTGAAACCCCCCTACCCCCAGGGGGGGTATATATATATCTATCTATCTATATACCTAGGCTGCTTCCCCCAAGGAAAGGGAGGTAGCCAAGACAGGATGACACACTCCCCATTTACTCATCCATTCAAACACATTCATTCGCATCTTAGCCCCAAATGGGAGAACGGACAGATCCTCACCGCACCACACCACACAAGGGTCAACTGCGCAATGCAATCAGTGACATCCGCAGCAGGGCCCGACAGTAGAACTGGTTTACCCCTGCCACATCATAACAGATCCATTCCCTTACCCGCACCTGACATGACTAGCTGATCAGACCAAATGCGGGAGAATATCCCCTCAGGGCTGCGTTATCACTTATTCATTCACAATTTCTCTCCATTTATTTCTGTCATGCACAGCCACTCTTCCTTGCTCAACAGACATCCCTCTTGCATCCAGCACTCTCTTCACACTGTCCATCCATCCTATTCGTGGTCTTCCTCTCAGCCTTACACCTCTCACATCAGATCTAGCTATCTTTTTCACCAATCGCTCATTATCCATTCTCTCTATATGCCCAAACCATCGCAACACCTTCTGCTCAACTCTACCAGCCATATATATATATATATATATATATATATATATATATATATATATATATATATAACCCATTTGAGCCCAGTGTCCAGAGTAGTGGACAGAACTGGGAATTTTGAAATCTTAATAAAGTCAGGAACCCCCGGGTCGGGACCTATGAGCTTCGCGACTATGAGCCGATAGGTGGAGGATGGTACGCTGAGTACCCTCCTGGTGCAGTGCCTTGCCCAGCGACTCTGGGATCCAATGCGTTAATGACTGGCAGATCCACCAGTTTCCTTAATCTGCCAGAGCCCAGTGTCCAGAGTCGTGGACAGAACTTGGAATTTTCAAATCTTAATAAAGTAGGGAACCCCCGGGTCAGGACCTACGAGCTTCGCGACTATGAGCCGATAGGTGGAGGGTGGTACGCTCAGTACTCTCCTGGTGCTGTGCCTCGCCCAGCGACTCTGGGATCCAACGAGTTAATGACCGGCAGACCCACCAGTTTCCTTAATCCGCCAGAGCCCAGTGTCCAGAGTCGTGGACAGAACTGGGAATTCTCAAATCTGAACCCACCCCATCCTGACCGATTTTCCACCACTGACTCCCCCATTCCCGACCAATTTTGGAGAGATTTTTTTTTGGCTGAAACCTCCGTTTTTGGTGCGATACATTGAAAATTCATAGAGAAATTGCTCACCTGAGGTTTAAAATACTGAATACAGGTAGTAGTACCCCTTACCTTACTGGGATTTCTATCAGGCTGGCTTCAAAGAAAACGAGTTCTGTGGGAGGGTAACTCTTCCATACCACTCATAAACGGTATTTATTTATTTATTTGGTATGAATTTATATGTAGTACGAGAGTATATTGGTTTTCACACAGTAATATAGGCAATATAAGCATTATTTCACTCACCAAACACATCAACATACCTGACCTTGTTTGGCGACATTACCTGATCATCATTTCTGACTGTTTCTTCCTCTAATGCTACATAAACGTTGTCCTCCACATTGTCATCGATTGGGGAATCACTCAGGCCTTGAATTTCATACCATGGCACAACATGTCTTTACTGGCCAGGTCACTGGTAACAGGTGAATCGCCAAGACAATGGTGTACGGGGAGGTGGGGAGGTCATCGGGGTAAGGCATTGGCCCCGTCTGGCATCTTGTAGAGGAAGGTGTCCCGTATATACATACCAAAAATCACGTGCAGAGTTTGAAAAATGTGCAAATAACAGTCCTTGCAGTTATGGCGCATTTATATATGTCAACAGGAGTCACAGTGACAAAACGTTCGGACGTATATATACGTCAATGAGATGCTGTTGGGACCAAAAGCTCCTGGATCTTGTGCAGGAGTTTTTCCTAACACAACAGGTAAAAGAAAGTACCAGAAAAAGAGGACTTGACATGCCATCAGTACTAGATCTTATATTTACTAGACAAGAAAATGATATTCACAATATAATGTAGCACCCTCCATTCAGCACAAGTGATCACGCAGGATCAAATTACAACTTCAGGATTGCATATGACATAGTTAATAGTAATGAAAGTTACAAAAAGAGCCCTAACTACAAAAAGGACAACTATCATGACCTAAAGAAATATTTCTTAGAAATAGATTGGGAAAAAGAGCTTAGAGGACAAGATTTAAATGTTATATATAGAAAATTCTGTGAACTTTATGAAATAGGAGTCCAGAAATACATCCCATTGCACAAGGAAGCAGAAAAAATAAGGAAATGGTTTAATTGAGAATGTAAAAAATAAAAAGACAAAGGAGATTTATTGTGGAACAGATACAGAAGACACAATAATGAAAGGGCATATAACAATTATAAAGAGGCAAGAAACGATTATACAAGAAGAAGGAGGGAAGCTCGAAAACAGTTTGAGGAGGACATCGTAAATAAATGTAGTGATCAACCGAAGCTATTTTGCTGCTACATCAGAAGCAAAACTAAAGTAAAAGATAAAATACAATCCATTACAGATAAGGGCATCACCTACACACTAGAGAAGCATATTTGTGAAGCACTAAATAAGAATTTCCAATCAGTTTTTACAGAAGAAAATAATTTTAAGAGGGATTATGTGGAACATGCATGCTCACACATACTACCAGTTATACAAATATCAGAAAAAAAAAGAAATACAGGAGGAGTTAAGTAAATTAGACAAAGGAAAAGCAAATGTTCCTGATGAAATTTTATGTTGGGTGTTACATGAATGTGCAAAGGAGTTAAGTAAACCTTTATCTTTAATTTTCAAGGAATCCTTGGGACAAGGTAAACTACCTGATATTTGAAAGAAAACATTGTTCCATTATTCAAGAAAGGGAATAGACAAAATCCACTCAACTGCTGACCAGTATCACTAACCAGTGTTGTAAGCAAGGTATTAGAAAAGCTGATAAGAAAAGTTTGGGTGAATCATCTAGAAGAACACAATATGATAACAGAAAGACAGTTTGGTTTCAGAAAGGAAAACTCATGTGTTACTAATCTGTTGAGCTACTATGACAGAGTAACAGAAACATTACAGAACAGAGAAGGATGGGTGGACAGTGTCTATTTAGATTTCAAGAAAGCATTTGACAGAGTACTGCACCAAAGACTTTTATGGAAACTGTACCATCAAGGAGGAATCCGAGGCAAATTGTATTGTTAGATGCAAGATTTAAGAGAAATGAGAACAGTACTAAGGGGAAATTACTCATCATGGAGGGAAGTGACTAGCGGAGTTCGATAGGGCTCAGTGCTGGCACCAGTTATGTTTTTAGTGTTTATAAATGATATAGACAGTAACATTGGAAATGAAAGCTATCTAAATATGATAGCTGATGATGTAAAAATACAAAGGAAAATTACTAACACAGACTCTAGTAAAGAGCTACAAAAAGAATTAAATAAAATTCATGAATGGAGCAATACATGGGAACTAGAATTCAATGTGGACTAGTGTCATGTAACCAGGTTTGGTAAAAGTGGAAAAAGACCTGATTGGGATTATAAGTTAGGAAGCTAAACCCTACACACATCAGAAAAAGAGAAGGACCTAGGTGTGATTATCAATAACAGACTATCTCCGTCTGACAACATTAGTGAGAAGGTACGGAACAGGTATACACTGCTTGCAAATATGAGAATAGCATTCACATACATAAATGAAGACATGCAAAGAAAGATAATAACATCATTCATCAGACCAACTCTGGAGTATGCGTCAGTAGTCTGGAGTCCTCATCTCAAAAAACACATAGATAAGATTGAAAAAGTTCAAAGGGCCGCTATAAGACGGGTACCAAGCTTAAGGGATCTAGGCTACGAAGAAAGACTAGAAAAACTGAATATACCTACACTACAGGAGAGATGGAAAAGAGGAGACATGAATATGCCATATAAATGCATATGAGGGTAGGAGAATATAGACATAAATGATTACATAACCTATCGGGATACATCAGCAAAAGGACACTGCAAGAAACTGCATAAAAGGAGAGGCGATAAAGACGTAAGGAAATTTAGTTTCCCAAATAGGGCAATTGATCAGTGGAATGCACTACCGAATGAAATAGTGTGTGCCAAAACAATTCATAACTTTAAGGATATGTACGATAAAAATGGTTTAAAACGCGGGACAGTACGAGCTTGACTCATTCCTGTAAAGATACAATTAGGTAAGAATACACACACAAATAAATTACATACACCAGCACCAGCCGAGCAGGACGAACTCCTGAGATTCTCAATAACTTTGTAACAGGAAATGCTGGAGCTCTCATTTCAGTAGCTGTGAGGACTGATCTGCTGATCAAATTTCCTTTTGCTTTTTTTTTTTTTTTTTTTTTTTTGTGCTTCAATAACATGGAGAGTAATCCAACAGACTTTCCTAAAAGATTTCCCTCTACCTGTCTACACCTGACTATATGCATGTTGCATATTACATGTTCTGTTTAAAGATGAACACCTTCATCCATGGCCAGCTGTATCTTGTGTATACCCATAAGGACGCAAATTTAAAAACAAATGACATCTGAGCCATTAGGGGATTCAGTACTAAATCCATAACGAACACTTCGAGTTGTAAACCTCCTTATTTTACACGGTAGTCCAGCAGCCACATGGCCTAACCCGTTTTTAGCATAAAGATTTTATTATTATTATTATTATTATTATTATTATTATTATTGCAGATTATGTTGCTATGGGACATACTCGTACACAATAACATTATCATTGGTGTGAATTCCCATCCTTGGGGAATTTTATGATAAATAACAAATTCAAGATGGCCACCACAAAAACTGAGACTTCCTATATATTGTGTGTTAATTCATGCAGGAACATGATCTTGGGGTCAAAATCTATGTTTTCTTGCCCAGGGAATCAGATAAAAGCATGTTCGGGCATGCCAGGTCATTATTTTTTGCGTAAAAGAAAAAAAAAAAAAGGAAAAAATCCAGTATAACTACTAACTTTCACTTCATTTTTGTAAACGCGTAATAACTTCTGTTGTAGTTCCAATAAAAAGGTGATTTGAGTGTCTAAACCTAGGTTTCCATGAAATAGAAATCGAGTAGGAATAAACTAAACACATTTCGAACGTGACATAATATTTTCTAAACAATAATGAAGTATTAAATCTCATAATCACAATATCTAATACTGATAGTCCAGCAGCCGAAGGACAGTTCTTAACCCCTCTTAAGCTTTTTTTTTTTTTTTTTTTTTTTTTTTAATGCAGATTATGTTACTATGGGACATACAGAATAACATTATCATGGGTGTGAATGTCTTATCCTTGGGGAAATTTTTGATAAATGGCAAATTCAAGATGTCTACCCTAATGTCTCCATTATATATATATATATATATATACAGACATCGGCAATACATATCTTTCACATGACACATTTGGTGTGCATATTTGTTGAAATAAATTGCTAAAGTATAATTTTAATTTGAACATATATTTCATTGAGTAGATATGTATAGATCTGTATGTGTGTAGATTCTATCACTGGCTATCTATCACTGCAGAAGAACATGGTGGGAATCTGAAAATCGGCCAAAATATCGTTCGGTCATTATGAAATATACCATACTACTTGTATTACGTTAACATTAACGATTGTTCAGATTTCTCTTAGGAATTGGCTAGAAGGTTAAGAGTTCAAATTAAGAAGATACAAACTGGTACTGTCCTCGTTATTGCAGATGATAAGGATATATTTACATTGCGGGTTCACTTTTGCTCCAAAGATGATAATTATATCCTGCGAAGAGTTTATGGTCTCACTTGTTCAAGGACGATCTGTCTTGGACATCAACGCAATAGCTGAGAAAAATCCTTCTGTTGCACCATATCTACTGCCATATCATGGCCTTAGTGGGTGTGACACAGTTGCAACTTATTCTGGAACTGGGAAATTGGTGGCACTGAAAGTATTATATACTATCTGGTAAACATTATCTTGATCTCTAGGAAACCTTGATCCAGAGGTATCTTTATCTGATACTGTGTCACTGTGCACAGAGTTGATCCTGGATTGCTACGGAATGACAGGCTACACCTCCAACACCTTCACGAATGATGCCCGTAAAGCTTTGTGGTTTGCGAAAAGTGGCAAAAGTAAAGCTAGTGCTCCGAAACTCAGCACTTTGCCTCCAACTGACGAATCATTTCGTGAAAACGTGTATAGAGCACATTTGCAGGTGACAGTCTGGCAAAGCGCCCTCGAGACTTCTCCGATCCTTAACCCAATGGATTATGGTTGAATGAGGTCAGATGTTAACAACAATGTTAGCCCAGTAGGTGTTCGCTCAGATGTCTTGAAAGTCCCATCAGAGTTACTGCAGTTGATTTGACGTTCCTGCCAGAGTCAGTTGCCATGTAGAACATAACGATGCACCTGCACCAGCTCTAATCTGGCAGGCACTTTCTTTTGTGCCTGCCGAAGTGGTGAGGATTGTCAAAATGAAAGGAGCGAGGAAGTGGGACACCTTTTGGATCTCGATGATGTTAACAACGATGTCGAGATTATTTTTGATGTTTAAAATGACGTGACCTATACATATGTACATTGTATTTTTGCTGCTATTATGTTGATATTATACACTGTATTTGAACCTACCATGTAGATATATGTTGGAATACTGGTAATACAATATTAAATTAAAAAAAAAAAAAAACTGATAAAATAATGCTTTTACATGAGCAAGAATTCAATATATCGTCATTAGTAGATTTGGCGATGGTGATCAGTTTTGTGAATTTTTCTGTCATTTTTGTTGATATATGCCATCCTATATGCTCAAACTGTATTTATTTCATTCTTGTTGGATTTCTAGCTCATGACAACCTAGGTTTAAACACCAAAATCATCTATTTATTGTAACTACAGTACAACAGAAGTTATGACATGTTTACAAAAATAGTGTAAATTTGTTGCCATATTGGATTTTTTCTTTTTATTTCTTTTAAACAAAAAGCAATGATCTGGCATGCCAGATGTTTTTATCTGATTCCTTGATCAAGAAAATTTAAGTTTGAACCCCAAGATCATGTTCCTACATGAAGTAGGTTAATACCAAAGAAATAGGAAATCTCAGATCTGTGGTGGCCATCTTGAATTTGTCATTTATCATAAATTTCCCCAAGGGTGAGACATTCACACCAATCATAATGTTATTCCGTATGTCCCATAGCAACATAATCTGCAATAAAAAAAATAAAAAAAAATAGAACTGCTAAAAGGGGTCAAAGTAAAAATTTTCCTTCTGCTGCTGGACTGGTAATCATATTCAAGGACAAACTTTGAAACAACTCAAAGGCCAAGACTGCAGTTTTCGAGCACTGTGAGCTTTGCCTTAAAAGCGAACGAAAAATTTGTTCTCAGATGTGTCCTTGAGACAGACAGTGTTAATGAAAATGGCGACCCAGCACGAAGGGTTGCAGTCTTTGGGGAAGTTGGTGAAGGGACGGGTTCCACCGTGACCCGACTATAGCCTGTTTGATCTGATCTGAGAAGAGACGAGCCTTAAGCTTTTAAAAGCTGAAAGCTGACTGGTTTTCCGAGTGCATTCATTATCAACAAAGCATTTTTATTTTTTTTTATACGGGTTACAATAACCGTTTGACGATAAGATTGCCTAATTGAAATATTATGTATAGTTTTTTTTTAATTAGATTAATTGAAAAACGGGCTTTACAAAGTTTATCAGATATGTTTGAAATTCTGAATTCTCGGGAGAAATCAAAACATGTCCATTAAAATTTTACAAGTACCTTGATTTTTTTTTCATGTTCAGGTAAATTAAGGTAAATTATGTCATTACTGAGAAATTATGAAATTTAACCTAGCAAATATGACGGGGGTAAGGGAGTGGGTGAGTGGGCAGTTTGTGGGCTGTCACTAAGCAGACGACTATTCAAATTTATTTGAAAGCATTTTGCTGTCGCATCAGTTTGCATTATGCTTTCTTCTTTCATATCATCGGTAAGTTTTCTATCTTTTTAGTTCTGGATATATGGTTACAACTTACGGAGATGTGACAAGGTAATGGATGCGTGATATTTAAAAGTGACGGTGACATAATTTCTTCACCCGTGTCTACGAGTCATTTTTCATTGGAATTCCAACGTTTTACAAGGTTAGGTTAGAAATAATGTCCCAGTAATGACAATTTACCTACATTTGCCCTAACATGGGGAAAACAAATTCAAGGTACACGTAAAACTTTACCTGGACGTGTTTTGATTTGTCCCGAGAATTCAAAATTTCACGTATTTAGGCCATCTGATAAACTTTGTAAGGTTTCGTTTTTAAATTAATGTATGCAAATAACTAGATATAATATTTCATTTAGGCAGTCTTATCGTCAAGTGGTTATTGCACCCTCATAATCAAATGTGAATTGCATCGGTAATAATGAATGCACTCGGACAACCAATCAGCTGACAGCTTTCAGAAGCTGAAGGCTCGTGTCTTCTCACATCAGATCAAATAGGCTATAGTAGGCTACCTCTCGCAGTGGCCACCAAGCGAAATATTCTAAACCTTTGTTTGACACTCTTTCCATAAATTTTTGTACCATTTGTGGCCGTACCTTCAATTTTCTCTCTGTTGAACACTGACTCGCATCTAAGCCTCAACTATTGTCTCTAAACAATAGTTAGCTCTCTGAAACTTCAAACAATAAAACTTTCTTTTTCCTCCTGCTTTCTTTGTGCTCATTTCCAAGCCACAAGTGGTTTTTCGCTGTTTGTGCTCTATAATCTGACATGTTCTCGTGTTTCCAAAAATGAATCTCCACACACTGTCTACGTCAATCCCATCATCATCATCATCGTCATCATCATCATCATACTCTGTTTTAAGTCTATTTTCTGTGGAACATGGGTCATACTGGTTCACCTGACAGTACTCCTTTACCGTGCTTTGTCTTCTAACAGCTCTCTAGTAATACTTCAAGGACTAAGTTAAGCCACACCACCTCGTAGCACATCTTTCTCAGTCTAACCCTCCGTATCTATAAAATATACAGGACTCCTTCTTGTGGGGTCAAGATTAAGGGTCAGGCATGTGTTCCTTTGCCAGCCCCACAAGTGTAGCTTGTTACTGTAATTTTTTAAACTGACACTGTGCATAGCAGATGAACATACAAACAAAAAACAAACAAAAAACGCTGTATATATATTATAAATAAATCAGGCTGATGACCTTTAGTCAAAGTGCGTCTGTTGTAATGACAAATATTTTATACAGTGTTGATAATTACTGAACTGCAAGTACCGAAGGATATTCTGGATATCAGTGATTTTGGAAAGTGCAAAGGACAGTATTTTTTGTACATGTAAAATATAACCTCCTGTCCGTGTTTATTGAGTGATGCTCCGTAATTAGATAATATTTCCTTTGAAACTATGTGGATAATTCTTATTCCCTGCAGTAAACGTGTGTTATTCCAAAATCATATCCTCTAACACTTTGTGGATGAGTCTGTTCCTCTCCCAACAGAATACTACTCAGCAAAATCCACTACTATCCGGACCAGTTTAGGAGAGAATGTAACCATATCTGTCACAAAGAAGATGAGCGATCTAAGCAATGAGGTGTATGTCCGAAGGCTGCCCGACCCCTGGCCCTATACAGATGGCAGCACAGCCGACACATCCCTGCCCATCACTTTTCCATCAGTGTCCCTGAATGATGCCGGCATATATATTGTTGGCAATGATTATTCCCAGCCGAACACATTTTCTTCAGCAAAACGGGCCACGGAGGCGTACGGGGCATATTTTAACTTGATTGTCCGAGGTAAGTTTATTATTTTTTTATCTTGCTCACAAGTTTCATCACTAAAACTCTCTGGAGCATATTGATGTACACCATCTTTAGACATTCACCCATCTCAAGATTGGAAAAGGGTACGAATAATAGGTGGATGAATGACTCTACAGAATATTCCGTAAAGGGAAACAAAGCTTATTATAATGGAAGAGAGCTGTCTGCATGTGCTTTAAAGTACCGGTATTAGAGCTTTCTATACATGGTTAAAATAACTGTATTGGAGCCTTTTGTATATCCTTTATGATATTTGAGCCTTGTGTATGTACTTTAAATTAGAACCTTCTGTACATGCATAATATAATGGTATTAGATCCTTCTGTGTGTACTTTATATTAATGGCATTAGAGCATTGTGTATGTCCTTGCAACATATTAATTCCAATTACACCGCTGCGATATTCTTAATCATTTCCTCCATCCATCATCCAATCCTATGTTGCTCCATGAGAAGCGCAGGAGCCCGGGGCTAGGCAAGTTGGTCCCGGCATTAGAGATGAGAGTGACCAGCCTCACTCATCCCTGAGTGGCATCACTTGAGCAATAAACCCCAACCATTCCTTGGATATAAACCTGCACATCCTCAATCCGGCTGGAGCGCCCTAGTTAACCACTAAACCACCAGGCGCCATAATTTGGTTATATGGTTACCCCCCAGTGGAGTAAATGGTTTTCTGGCGTGCAGGAAACCATTTGACTTGTCACTCACTGTAGAGTCACCCATAGACAGAAGGAAGAGGAAAGAAGGAAGGAAAGAAAGATAGAAGAGGGAGTGTTAAGTCACCCGTAGGCACAAGGAAGAAGAAAGAATGAAGGAAAAGAAGACAGAAGAGCAAGAAAGCAAGAGAGGAAAGGGCAGACACCCAAAGCAGCATTACATCAAGTGAGTTGATGGTGAGTGCTCCCACCAACCACAAATATTTTTAATAATAATAATAATAATAATATGATAATAATAATAATAATAATAATAATAATTATAATAAAAATAATTATTAACAACAACAACAACAACAACATCAGTAATATTAATAGTAATAATAAAAATGATGATGATAATAATAATAATAATAATAATAATAGTGATAATCATCATCATCATCATCATCATCATCATCATCCGGACCTCCTTTCCCACCCTAGGGCAGGGTGAGGAGTAGCAATGTCCAGACAGCCCAAATTTGCCCAATCCAATGGGCCACGGTTCCATTCACTCATCATTCAAGCCCCCAGAATCCTGGCTCTATCGGATACGCCAAAAACATTCACCACGTTCTGTAGCTTCACATAAACGTATCCAACAGAGTCAATCCGGACGCTGCCACGTTAAAAAGAGGTGCCAAATCCCATACACTTCTCACAACATTCATCCAGCCAGCTCGATCTCTTGTCAGCCCCTTAGCCTCACCGACTTCCAAACCTCTCTTTCTCACACACTCATCCACCATATCTCTCCACCTTCTTGACCTACCTCGTCTCCTCCTTCCTTCAAATTCGCTCAGATATACCTTTTTCACCACTCTGTTGTTATCCATTCTCTCCACATGACCATACCATAGTAGTCTCTTCGATTCTGGTGTCCACAGACTTCCTCACTCCACATCCTTCACGAATCACATTATTTCGTATCCTATCCACCCTCTGTACTCCACATACATTCCTCAGCAGTCTCATCTCCACTGCTGTTACTCTTGACTTTTCATTTCATGCCACACCACAGTCTCACATCGTCATGTTAAAGTTGGCACTAACTTTCCTTCATGTAAGCCTCGTGCAGCTGCAACACTCAAGCCTCTGTTTCTTATCAAGGCCTTCATTGCAACAGCTACTTTTCTTCCTTGTGTCACTCTACTTTCTACTTCATTTGCACATTTTCCTCTCTTTTCTATCACTGTACTCAAGTATTTGAACTCTCTCACCAATTACTCATTATATAAACTAAATTGTCAAAATATTACCAGATATATTTGTGTAGTTTATCGCTCCCCCAACGCTTCTACGGAACCTAGTGTATTTGATTCCATATCCACACAGTTGAGTAACCTTAACCTTGCCCTTAGCACCGAAATAACCATTTTGGGTGATTTTAACATATATAATGTTGAATGGTTATTGCTTTCTCCCAGGACTGAAGACGCTGGTCTAGAGTGCGAGATGTTTGTAGAATCATTTAATCTCACCCAGCTGGTAAAGCAGCCAACCAGAATACCTGATAACCCTGACCATAATGCCCATCTCTTGGATTTATTCTTGACAAATAATCCAGATCAATACAGGATAGAGGTACTGTCACCACTTGGATCCTCTGACCACAATCTCATCAAAGCCTCATTAGTTAACCACCCCACACCTCCCCGTTCTGAACCTGTCAGGGTGACCTGATGGCACTTTGATAGGGTAAACTGGGATGGATTTAGAAATTATCTTGCTGACATTCCATGGCAGTCTTTCTTCTCTAGTGATCCCAGTTCTACCCAGTCCCACATTTGCGACTTAATACTAGCTGGTATGGATTTATTCATACCAAGTCAACAGTTCACAAAAAGATCGAACTCTCCAAAATGGTTTGATGGCAACTGTGCCAGAGCAACAGCCCAAATTAGCATATAACTCTTACTTAAAATCAAAAACATCTGAATCACTCTCCCAATTTAAAATTGTTAGAAATCATGCAAAAGCTGTATTAAATCTATCTAAATCAAACTTTCTTCAAAAGCAAGCACCAAAATTACTTAACAACCCTAATGACAACAAAATATTCTGGTCAACTCTCAGTTCTTTCAATAATAACTTTAACAAGTCATCTTCCATTCCCCAACTAAAATCTTCAGATGGCAACATTACAAATGACCCGCGTGGGAAAGCAGATGTTTTTGCCAGTAGTCTACATTTGCCAGAAACTCTACCATAGACGATACCAGCCAGAAAGTCCCAGTACTGGAAGTTGACTCTCCAGAAATTGCCCCACTTAAAATACAGACAAGATACGTAAAATCCATTCTAGACAATTTACCTACCAACAAAGCTCCAGGCCCAGATGGAATACCGCCAATTGTTTTGAAAAAGTGTTCCCCTGAACTTGCCTCTGTTCTAGCTAAATTATTCCGACTATGCATACGTACTTCTTTATTCCCAAATTCATGGAAAGAAGCCAATAGCCACCCAATTCCGAGGAAAGGAAGTTCCTCTGACCCCTCTGATTACAGACCAATAGCTGTCACATCTTCTCTTGTTAAGGTATTTGAAACTTTAATTAATAAGCACATTGTTAAACATCTTGAATCCAACAGCTTTATTAGTGATAGACAATATGGTTTTCGCCACGAAAGATCCACCATTGATATACTCAATCTCCTAAACTCATACCATCCATCAATCAGTTGATCTACATGGAGAAGCTCATGCAGTAGTTCTTGATATTTCTAAAGCTTTCGACAGAGTATGGCACCATTCCCTGCTGTCCAAACTCCCTTGTTATGGACTAACGTCTTTTGTTCCTTTGATTTCTTCATATCTTAGTGACAAGAAAATAAGAGTAAAAGTAGATGATGTATATTCCAAGTTTCACTCAATTAACGCCGGCGTGCCGCAGGGGTCAGTTCAGGTGCCAACCCTATTCCTCGTTCATATTAATGATCTCTTATCTGTCACTCACAATCCCATCCATTCATACGCAGATGACTCAACACCACATAGTTCATTCACACTCAGACACCCATTTACAAAGTCTAATATCTCTACCTCTCAACTCAGTACAGCCATCTCCGTAAATCAAGACCTATCTACGATCAGTGAATGAGGACAAAACAACTTTGTCTCTTTTAATGCTGGTAAAACTAAATATATACAATTTACTAATAGACAGATATTGCCAGATTCGTAGATTACCTTCAGTGCTACTAATATTCCTATCTCCAAATGTATTGAAATTCTTGGCATCTCACTTAACAATGCCCTCAGCTGGACCTCTCATGTTAGATAACTCGCTAAAACCGCCTCTAAGAAACTTGGATTATTGTACAGAGTCCGTAACTTTTTCGCTGATGAGCAGTTGGCTATAATTTATAAGAATCATGTGCGCTCTCAGCTTGAATATTGCTCACCCTTGTGAAATGGATGTGGAGAGGTTGCATTAAAACAACTAGATAAAATTCAGAACAAAGCTGTTAGAATTATTAACAACCCTGCCAATACAAATAAACTACCTCCCCTGCAAGTAAGAAGGAATGTTGCCTCCCTTGCTTTACTTTACAGATATTTTTTTGGCAAATGCTCAGACGAAGTTGCGTCCATGGTGCCACCTCTCCATGCTTTCCCCCGTGCTACTCGGGCATCTGGTAGCGCTCATGACTGGAATGTCACTCAGCCATATTGCAGAACTTCTGCCTATCAGAATTCTTTCATTCCCCGAACTGCATCTGTCCGGAACTCGCTTCCCCAGAGTTGTTTCCCTCCAAATTTCAACCCACAGCTGTTCAAGTCTAACCGTTACAGATATTTTTTGAACAGAGGACACCAGTAATCTGGTGTATGGATTAGTTTTGTTTTATTCATTTGTTTTTCCTTCGTCTGTTCTCTTATTTAAAAAAAAAAAAAAAAAATCCAGTCTCTCACCATTCACTGTAACATCACACTGAGAGTCACCTTCTCTCTCAGTAACCATCACTTTACTCTTTTCTACATTTACTCTCAAGGCACAACGCTCATAGACATCAGCAAAACTCTGCACTAGCCTACCAAGTTCTTGTCCGATATTTGCAAGCAGTACTGCATCATCAGCATACAAATTTGAGACATTCCATCCATCACCATTCATTACCAACGCCATTCCCCTCTCCAATACTTGTGTTTTTACTTCTCTCATCACCCCATCCATATACTCGTATATATTGACCAACCATGGGGACATCGCACATCCTTGTCGCACGCCCACACCGATCATGAACCATTCACTTGGATGCCCATTAAGCCTTACACATGGTTCACTATCATAATAAAAACTCTTGACGGCACCTATAGCAGCTTACCATCTACACCGTACATGCGCAAAACTTTCCACAATCCTTCTCTGTCCACTTTGTCATATTCTTTTTCCAGATCCATGAATGCCATAAACACCTTATGGTCCTTCTCACAATCCGTCCCTGCTACAGTATCTGTCCCATTGCAAATAGTTGATGCATATATCCTCTGCCACTCCTAAAGCAACCCTGTCCATCATTCACACTAGGACTTCTGATATCTCTCTTACTTTCTTTATAATAATTCTTCCATATACCTTCCCTACCACGCTCAGTAAACTTATGCCACGATAATTCTTACACTCATTTGGCTCACCTTTAATTTTGTACGGGGTAGGCTACAATCACAGTCTTTTTCCACTCTTCAGGCACAGTTTCACTCATCCATGCCTTCTTATATATCTCCAACAAGCACTTCATTCCACTCTCTTCTCTACACTTAATCATCTCTGCATACACCTCATCAACCCCAGCTGCTTTTCCATTTTTCAGCCCCTTCAGAGCACTCTTCACCTGTGCTGGTGTCACGTCTCCTGGCACTGCATTCCTTCTCTGCACATCCCCCAAACGAATCATGTTTACAGCCGCTCTGTTTTCTCTATTCCCATTCATCAGGCTTTCAAAATATTCTTTCCATTTGATCGTTACTTCATCCTCATTGGTTAATAGTCTACCGCGTACATCCTTCACACCATCACATTTCTTTCTGCTTTCACTTCTACATTTCCGCACCTCTTTCCAGAATAACTTCCTATTTTCAGAGTAGTTTGCATTCATTTTTCTTCCTAGATCATCATTACCTCCTTCTTTCTCCTCTTCACTAGTCTTTTTACGTGCTTCTTGCTCTCAGTATATTCAGTTCTTATTTCAACTGAACCCCTGTCCTGTAACCACTTCAGCCACTTCTTCCTCTTTTCTTCCACTGCTCTCTTAACCTCATCATCCCACCATGCCATACCTTTCGTCTTGGTTGTTCGTCTTGCCACACCACACACCACTTTAGCACTCCTAACTAAGCAATCCCTATATGCATTCCACAGGCTGTCCAGATCCATTTCATTCCAATTTACCCATTCTAATGCCTGCTCTACTTTGGTCCTGTAATCATTTACCATTTCTTTGATCCTTAGCTTCTCAACTTTCAGTCTCCCTGACTGCTCCTCTCTCTCCCGATCCACCTTACTCCTCTCGGCTTGATCTTGCATACCATAATAATATGATATGACAGATCTCCACATCGTCCTCTCATGGTCCTTGTATCATCAACCATTCCCATCATCGACCTCTCTACGAGCACGTAATCAATCAGGCTTCTTTCTACACGATCCACGTTCTCTCTATACCACGTATATTTATGTGCTTCTGTGTGTTTGAAATACAAGTTATAAATGGACAACCTCCTCTCCTGATACATATCCTTTAGTCGCATCCCATTATCATTTTCTCCTGGTACCCCATTACAACCCATTATGTTATCCTCAGGACCAGTGCTTACTCTTCCTTTCATATCACCCATTACGATTACCTTATATTTCCTGGGCATTTCTTCCACAACTTCATCCAGCTCATCCCAAAGCTATCTTTCTCTCTCTCACTCCTGTCCTCATACGATGCATATGCTACAATTACCGTCACTTTCACCTTCTCAAACTTGAACTTTACATACATCTCGAGCTGACACATTTGCAGTCTCTCATTCCACTCTGCCACACCTCATCATCAACAAAGCAACTCCTTCCTTGCATCTTCTTCGCCCATTCATACCCGATCTTACACATTACACACCATCCCATTCCTCCACTTCACACCCTTTCACCGTTTCACACAATGCCATCACGGCACATCTCGCACTCTTGGACATATTCACCACTTCCACCCTCTTGTTCTCCTCATTCACACCTCTCACATTCCACATGGCCATGCGAATCTGCCCATTTGGTTGGGGCCCTGGGCAGGTTTTGGGCCCTCCGAGGCTCCCTGAAACAACTGCCATGATTAAGTGATTTTGGATAGGGGAGTCTGGGGGACCTGCCAAAAACCCCGGTTATATGATTACCACCCAGCTTTTTTTTTTTTTTTTTTTAATGTGTCCGACTCTGGGCATAGGCTTCACAGCCTGCTATCAAGGCTCAGCAGTCCTCCTACATACCATATACCTCTACATGTCACCACTTCGGCGCTAACACCCACCGTCCATATTGAATACATGCTAGGGCTGTCTCATGCAGGACTGGTGTATTGGTATTAGCGGGGGTATTTTTACGACATGTCGGCGGGTCTACTGGTACATCAGTAAAGCCTGATTTAATGAAATTCAAATCCTTAAACTGTTCCCTGCTCTAGCCGGGATTCGAACCTGGGTCCGTCAGGACTGCAGGCCACCTCTCTACCGATTGAGCCACCGCCGCCCCCAATTATGGGAGACGGTTGTAAATGGTATCCTGGTTACTGGAAACCATTTGGCTTGTCACTCAGAGTAGAGATCATATGGCATCTCCACACTGAGTGAGTGGATGATGGGTGCCCCAATCCACCATATAATAATAAAAATAAAAATAAAAATAATAATAATAAAAATTTACAATAATTAAAGCAAGTACAACAACAACAACAACAACAACAACAACAACAATAATAATAATGATAATAATAATAGTGGTAGGTGGGCACGCTCACCGTCCACTTACTCGGTGTAGTGCTGTTGTCAGGTGACTACCCTTTCCACTCTTCCTTCCTTCTTTCCGTCCTTCCTCTTCTGTCTTTCTCTCCTTCATTCTTTCCTCTTCCTTCTGTCTATGGGTGACTCTACACTGACTGACAAGCCAAATGGTTTCCTAGGAAACCATTTACTACGTAGAGTGGTAACCATATAACCAAATTGTGGCGCTTGGTGGTTTAGTAGGTAATTAATTCGCTGCAATCGGACTGAGCCGGTGCAGGTTTAAATCCAAGGGGTGTTTGGGGATTATTGCTCACGTAATGCCACTCAGGGATGAGTGAGGCTGGTCACTCTCATCTTAAATGTTAGGACCAACTTGCCTAGCCCTGGACTCGTACGTTCCTCATGGGGCAACACTGGATTAGATAATAATAATAATAATAATAATAATAATAATAATAATAATAAAACACTCAAACGGGAACGATGCAGATTTCACATAACTGCCTGGGAGAAGATAAAAAAATCGCCTATACAGGATGTCCCGCGAGGTTTTTTTTCAGAGACACTTTTGCACGTTTTTTACGACTGAATCCATGGTATAAATGCCGTATCATTTTGGCTTCAGCTTTTAACAATTACAGGGCTACATTTATTGATGATTTTATGGGTTGATTATGAGGGACATCATTTTCACCCATAAAGTCATCAGTAATTTTAGCTCCATAACTGTTGAGAATAAAACCCGTATAGATACAGCAATTTGAACTCTGAACTACTACCCGAAGGATCTGATTAATATTCTAGAAAATCATGTGTAAAATCGTATATTTGACAAATGGTTTCCAAATGAATACTTTCTGAGCATATAAATATCCTCTATGTTTGGGTCTTCATAGCCGTCTTTATAAAGGCGAGGAAGAGTGTCAAGGTGGTGGATAGATGGACGGCCGGGGCATGTGTTATCTTGATTGGCCGACGTCAGCAGAACCAATGTTGGTTTCACTAAATCATTTTCTTTTGGATGAGTATCTGTGTCTACTCCATCTTTTGGTAGTAAACATAGGCCACCATGATGGATGGAAGGATAAAGCTTGAGAAATGCTGTAAATAGATGTACCGTGTAGTGGCAAGGAAAATAATGGTATTGTAACTCTTGCTTTCCTGCCTTTATATATACAACGCATAAAACATATACCACATTCACAGTTTATTCAGTAAAAAAAATAATTTCGAAAATGCCAGTAGGGCTTCTTTATTTTTTTTTTTTTTCCTTTGTACTGCTTGGCCTATGCCCTGCGTGATCCAGCGTCAGATCAAACTTTCCACAAGGATGGAGCGATATATATCTCACCATTATCTTTACACAGGACAGCTTTCCAGGGGCCATTATCACAAATATAAGACGGTTCTCGTTTCCACATTAACGTAGCAAACAAACACTTGAACGTCAAGTTAATGTCTATCATAAAGCAAAAATTCAACAGAGCACAAACTAGTCCTCCCTCGTAATAAAGCAACTCAGCTTTTGACACCCATTTTCATGGGGTATTCTTTCTTGCCCCATCCCAGCCGCTCATCAACAGTCCAAACCGTTTAACCCACTTTTTTATTCACCAAAGCCATTTCTTCAGTCCTCTTTCTACGGCTTCACGGCTCGACGCAAGTTACACAGTCGACAAGCTCTCCTCTCGTGTCTGGAAAATGGCCGTTCTTCAATGTCACAATTTCTAGGAATTTAAGACTCTCGCTCGCTCTCTCTCTCTCTCTCTCTCTCTCTCTCTCTCTCTCTCTCTCTCTCTCTCTCTCTCTCTCTCTCTCTCTCTCTTTATGTCTATCTATCTATCTATCTGTCTATCTATATATATATATATATATATATATATATATATATATATATATATATATATATATATATATATAAGTCCTTCAGTGATATATTTGGGCAAACCCATATATTTACTTGTCATATTAGGTAAATAAATGTAATAAATGAGTCACTGGAAAATACATTTTAACGATCTAGACAGTATAGGCTATTTTAGAAGGAGTGATAATCAAATTACTCAATGGCTTGCCAATGAACGAACCTGCCCGTCCAGACGGCCAGACTCAGATTCATGAGGCTGCATAGTGGATGTGGTTATCCATGCACCACGGGTTTACCCCTTGGTATTTGAGGGTTAACACACACACACACACACACACACTCAGGTGCAACTGTTTGTCCAAATACTCCCATAAGCTTGAAAGCACCCGTTTCAGCGTGTGAACTCCGTTTCATGCTGTGTGTAGTTGGATTAATCTGCGCAAACGGTGTTGGTGACGAGTAGCAATTTTTTGCTACCTTGGGATGCAGTTACTTTTTTGTTTGTTGCACTTAACTCATTCAGTCAGAAGGCATATTGTATTATTTCAGTCTTGAAGCATTTCTTTTTTAACTTAGGGAGAATAATCAGGATGTTAAGGAGTTAGTAGAAACTGCTTCTAACCCCATCAGTATATATAAACTGCCTGTACAAAGCTTAACAAGAACGTCTGGACACTACATGAATAACAAGAAAATTACATCGGATCGGATCGGATCAAACCACAATGTACATCCCATAATGATGAAACCCCTCCACAGAAAAGCAGATGTTATCTTGCCACCATGTGAGATAGAAATCGTTTGTTATTAAGAAGACTACAAAGGTGTAGAGAAACAATTTCTGATGATTTCTGGGGTATGCGAGTAATTATTACAATGATATATTATGCCTGAACTATCTGTACCGTTGCTAGCTGTGCTTTGTAAAGTGAAAAGCATTCTTAAAGAATATAACACAAGTTTTCCGTGAATGATCTACATATATTAAGAGGTTCATTACATCTTTATGCTATTGGTTATAACACTTTCAACCCGATGATATATTTCCAGTTTATTTTTTTTTTTTTTTTTTTCTTTTTTTTTTTTTTTTTTTACCTCCTGATGACTGTATTCAGATTTTGAGATACTTTTATTGGTAAGGCTTGCGTGATTCTAGCCATTGGTTCTTTCTTCCTTGAATAAAAGGAAAAGAAAGAGACAGGAGTTGAACTAACCCGAGAGTACGACTGGGATTTCGGAAGATGAATAAGAACAAACAAGCAGAAACAAGAACTGCCTAGAAAATCATAACGGATTTGAAGGGGTTTAATATATATCCATATAACTTGGTAGATGTACTGGCATTTAAATTTGTGATTATGATCAGACCCTAAGCTCGTCGTCGTCGTCGTCCTCCTCCTTTTCTTCATTTGCTTTTTCTTCGAACGCTCCGAACCGGCTTAGATATATATTTTAACTTCTCTAAGCAAGGGTTTTCATAAAGTGCATATAATTATTGTATGCAGAAAAAAAAAATGACATCATTTGACTGAAGGTGCAATGACTCTGCTTTGGCCAATAGGTATTAATCGAAACCTAATTCTTCCCCTTGTTGTGTTTCAGAGTGTGCTTCGGGCCGGTTCGGGCGAGGGTGTCAACAATGGTGCCCAGACTGTGAGAATGGAGGGGTGTGTCACGCTGCTACTGGATCCTGTATATGTCCACCTGGCTACCACGGCCACACCTGTCAGCAAGGTATACTCCACTCACAGACAAAAGTTCATGTACAACCGCACCTTTTCTGCTTCTCATTTTAATTAGTTTTTTTTTTTTTTTTTATGCGAGGAAGAAGGAACCAAAGGCCATGAGCCCGCAGGAACAGTTCCCTCCAAGAGAAAAACAAAATACAATAGAGAGCCAAATTCAAGATCCGATCATTTTGAGATGCCTGGACACACTGCGTTTGAAAGACTGAAGATCATAGGCAGCAGGAAATACAGATAGAGGGAGACAGTTCCAGAGCTGACCTGTTGCATAAATGAAAGACTGGGAGTAACGGTTAACTCTTGCATTAGAGAGTTGGACAGAAAAGGGATGAGAGTTTGCTGCCAGACGGGTGCTACGCGCCCGTCGTAGAGGTGGAGGAATGCAAGCAGACAGTTCAGAGGAGCAGTGACCATTAAACTAGCGATAGAAAAGAGATAAAGATGCAACAGTGCGGCGAAGAGACAGAGGTTGGAGGGAGTCAGTAAGAGGAGGAGAGTTAATGAGACGAAAAGCCTTTGACTCCACCCTATTGAGAAGAGCTGTATGTGGGGAGCCTCCCCACACATGAGAGTTGTACTCCACACAGGGGCGGATAAAACCCCTGTATAGAGTCAACAATTGTTCAGGGGTAAAGAAAGACCAGAGTCGGCTTAGCACACCCAATCTCTTGGAAGCAGATTTTACAAGAGATGTAATATGATCTTTCCAAGATAAGTCCCGAGTAAATGAAACCCTAAGCATGTTCAAGGATGATGCAGGATTAAGCTGAATATTATTAAACATTAATGGGTATACCTGTGGAAGATTTTGTCGGGTTGATACGTGTAAGAACTGAGTCTTAGATGCATTAAAGACAACCATATTATTTTTACCCCAGTCAGAGATACGAGCCAAGTCAGACATTAGGTGTGCCATAGCCTCATCCCTTGTTTCTTGAAGTAACTGTTGAGATGGGCGTTGCGGGAACCGAATGGAAAGGTGAAGGGTGGAGTCATCAGCGTATGAGTGGATAGGGTTAGATGTACAGCTTAGAAGATCATTGATGAATAAAAGGAAGAGAGTTGGTGATAGGACAGAGCCCTGAGGAACACCACTGTTGATAGATCTAGGAGAAGAACGATGGCCGTCTACAACAGCGGCTATAGAACGACCAGAAAGGAAGCTAGTGATGAAGGCACAGATAGAAGGATAGAAACCGTAGGAGGGCAGTTTGGAAATTAAAGATTTATGCCAGACTCGATCGAAAGCCTTTGAGATGTCAAGTGCAATGGCAAAGCTTTCGCCAAAGTCCCGAAAGGAGGATGACCAGGAGTCTGAAAGGAAGGTGAGAAGATCGCCAGTGGAGCGTCCCTGACGGAACCCACACTGACGATCGGAAAGAAGGTTGTGATAGGAAAGATGCCTTAAAATTATTCTATTAAGAATTGACTCGAAAACTTTTGAAATACAGGACGTTAAAGCAATTGGACGATAGTTGGAGGGTTGGGAGTGGTCACCCTTCTTTGGGACTGGCTGAATGAGAGCAAACTTCCAGCAAGAAGGAAAGGTACAAGTTGACAGACAAAGGCGAAAGAGTTTGCCTATAGTAGCCGCAGCGAGAAATGAACGCTGTGGTGGGGCAGCCGGGATGACCGGGGATTCCCCCACTGTAGCCATATCCACATGTCACCGACCATCGGCCACCGCTGCAGCCCCGCTCCATGATCCTTACCCTGTGTCTCTGGCTTTCTCTTTCTCTCTCGGTTTCTATATAAACTGGTGTATTTCCGAAACTAATTATGAAATTATTATGACTATTGTTCCACACCACCACTGAGGTAAAAATCAAGGAGAGTTTTCTGTATAAAGGTTACCCCCCCCTCCTAAATGTGGCATATGAGCAGGGGAGTGCGGCCTTGCCGATACCTCCGCCTGACCTATAATTATACACTCGCCAGAACTGACCTGCCCTCAGACAAGGGGGGGGAAACCTTTATACAGAAAACTCTCCTTGATTTTTACCTCAGTGGTGGTGTGGAACACAAGTCATAATAATTTCATAATTAGTTTTGGAAATACACCAGTTTATATAGAAACCGAGAGAGAAAGAGAAAGCCAGAGACACAGGGTAAGGATCATGGAGCGGGGCTGCAGCGGTGGCCGATGGTCGGTGACATCCTACCTCTATGGTTGGTGACATGTGGATATGGCTACAGTGGGGGAATCCCAGGTCATCCCGGCTGCCCCACCACAGCGTTCATTTCTCGCTGTGGCTACTATAGGCAGGGTGTAAGCACAGAAGCACAGTTCTTGAGAACAACAGGAGGGACCCCATCAGGCCCATATGCCTTGTTAGTACTGAGGCCAGTGATGGCAGAAAATACATCAGTTGGTAAACTGCCCTTTATACATGGAAAGAAGTTCATATAAAACCTCACCTCTTTCGCTTCGCACTTTACGTGTTTGTAAATGATCCTAAACAGATAGAGATTTGGTATGTTTCTCTGCCCATAGATGATTCTGTTGGCTATGGTAGGCCAGGATGAAGAGTGACAACATGCCTTACGTGTGAAGTAGACGCAGTGGAACAGTAAGCCAACTTTTGACACTAGCTGTACTGTCCGTCTATCTGTCGAGCTGTCTGTCATTGTCTTATTGAAAAGATACCTGGACAGAAAGAACAAAACCACACACACACACACACACACACACACACACACACACACACACACAGATAGATAGATAGACATAGATAAAGAGAGAGAGAGAGAGAGAGAGAGAGAGAGAGAGAGAGAGAGAGAGAGGCTGATAGATGGAGAAAAAAAATAAGGAGCATTCAGAGAGTGCAGCACCCAAGCACACCAGCTGGTCAGTAGGTCGACTATTTAACTGTGACCTTCACCTTTGGCAGATTATTCTAAAAAAAAGTGACTTCATTCTTACCAAAACCTTAATCCTTCCGCCAACTTTGGTTCAAATCAGATCAAGATGTTTGGGTTGATTTTGCCACGTGATGCTGACCTTTGACCTCTCCCTGTGACCTACAGGTTTTCACTGTCTGTTCTCATTAATGAATCTCTGTATCCTTGTATTAATGAGAAACTTTCCATATAGTTTAATTTATAATGGGTAAAAACCGGCTAAGTTCATCGTGCCATTCGTCCTTGCACTTTGAAATAGTTTTACAAAACAACACGCCAACCACTTGGGTTATCTTCAGCTCATCCACCACGTATGATCCAAATCAGATCAACTCTGTTTTACTAATTTTGTTCAGTCACACACACACACACACACACACACACACACACACACACACAGGGAGTCAATCGAGGCGGACGTGCGACATCGGCGCTCCGTACCGAACCAACACGGCCAGTGGCATTACCTAAATTAGTATCTTTGTATGAGTCAAGCTCTGTACCAGGTTAGACTAAATGATTTTTCATTATTAAAAGGCAAAAAATAATAAGTTTAAACAAGACTTGTTCAAACAGGAAAGAGAACCAAGACAAAAAAATGCGCTGAGTCAGCTGAGGTTTGTTTAGACTACAGCAACACAGGGAAAGTGTACATACTCTGTAAGTACATACTCTGTTCTTTTAGTATTGCAAAATGGATAGATACTTTAGTAAAGCAAATTTGGAAAAGAAAAGAGATAAAGGTAAAAAGCAAAATGATGATTTCTACCAAGAACTGGTTGAAGTGGAGACTCACAATAGACTGGTTGAACGTGTACACAAACTAGAAATGGCTTTCAAAAATTAAATTGATGCAATAAAGAAGCAGAAGCACTTGCAAAAGGAAGAAATAGAAAAACTAGGAAGGGAGGCCAACAAGAAAGACACAACCATCAGTGAACTAACAGTGGAATTGAGTACACTTAGGAAGAAATGAGTGAAATGGCAAGTACAGTAGTCAATCACGGGAGTGTTATGGAAGAGTTCAAAAATGACACAGAGACAATTAGGCAAGTAAGCAGTCTTATAGACCAGAACAGTGATATTGAGGAGAAGATAACACAAGTGAATGAAGCTGTGCAAAGCTACAACAATGATGTGGAAAATACTTATGCTGAAATGGTGAAAGTAAGGAAAGACTTAGAAACAAGGGTGGAAGAAAAAAGCATTAAAAAGGAAGTGAAAAGAATAATCCAAAACAATCCAAAGTTAGTCAGAGATTCAGTAGATATAAACAAATCTATAGTAATCACTGGTATAGAAGAGGAAGAAGTAAAAAACAAGATCACAAGAGACAAAAAGGAGATGGCAAATGTAATGAGCTTACTGAAAGAAGTATCAGAGGAAATCTGTAGTAAAGACATAGAGGAACACAAAAGGTTAGGGAAATATGAGAAAAGCAAGACAAGACCTCTAAAGGTGACTTTCCAGAGTGTAAACACTGTGGAAGAGATACTAAACAATGCAAAGAATCTTATCGAAAAAGAGGAGTTCAAAAATGTATGGATAAAAAGATGCCTAACAAAAGAGGAACTGGAATTGCTGAAAGAGAAAAGGGAGGAAGCAAAAACAAAAAATGAGGGATGATCAGAAGAGGAGAAGAAGAAATTTTTTTTACAAAGTACAGAGTAATAGGATTGCAGGTACGAAAGTGGTACACAAACAGGATGGAATAAAAAGGAGGAAGGTAGTAGAACCATGTCATGACAAGTATATAAACAAGATGATAAAGATGATGTACTCAAATGTGGATGGAATGGTATCTAAATTATTAGAGATGAATGATTATGTCAGAGAAAATGAACCACAAATAATATGCCTAACTGAAACAAAATTAACACCAAAGATATGCAATGACATACTAAACTTAGAGGAATATAATATATGGAGAAGAGACAGAAATTTAAAAAAAGGAGGAGGAATTATAATATTAACTAAGAAAAATCTAAAAGTCAATGAAATAAAACTAGATATACCATCACAAGTAGAACTGATTGCAGTAGAGATCAACACATCTGAAGGTAAAGTAATTGTAGTTAATTTGTACATGCCACCCAGATCAAACACATGGGAAAGAGATGAATATGAGGACCTGGCAGAGAGTACAATTCAGGGTTTTACGATCATTACTACATAAAATGGAAGAGAAATCGGAAAGAATTATACTAACTGGGGATTTCAATACAAATATAAATTGCAATACTCTAGATATAATTAGCCAAGAAAGCTGTTGGGACCAAAAGCTCCTGGATCTCGTACAAGAGTTCTTCCTAACACAACATGTGAGGGAAACCACTAGAAAAAGAGGACTTGATGTACCTCCAGTGCTAGATCTAATATTTACTAGGCAAACAAATAATATTGACAGTTTAATATATCACCCTCCACTCGGCAAAAGCGATCATGCAGTACTAAATTATAACTTCAGGATAGCATATGACATAGTAAACAGCAATGATAGTTATAAAAAGAGCCTAAACTATAAAAAGGGAAATTATCAAGACCTAAAGAAGTGTTTCTTAGAAGTTGATTGGGAAAATGAGCTTAGAGGACAAGATTTAAATCCTGTATATAAAAAATTCTGTGAATTTTATGAAATAGGAGTCCAGAAGTACATCTCACAGCACAAAGAAGCAGATAAGAAAATACAGAAATGGTTCAATACAGAATGTAAAAAATCAAAAGAAAGAAGAGATTTGTTGTGGAATAGATGCAGAAGACATAATAGTGAAAGGGCGTATAATAATTACAAACAGCAAGAAACGATTATACAAGAATAAGGAGGGAAGCCCAAAAACAGTTGGAGGAGGATATAATAAATAAAAGTAGTGATCAACCAAAGCTGTTTTACAGCTATATCAGGAGCAAAACCAAAGTAAAAGATATAATACAATCCATTACGGACGAGGGAATCACTTATACACACGAGAAAGATATTTGTGAAGCACTAAATAAGAATTTCCAATTAGTTTTTACAGAAGAAAAAAATTTTGAGAGGGACTATGTGGAACATGCATGTCCACACATACTACCAGATATACAAACGGCAGAAAAAGTAATACAGGAGGAGTTAAGTAGATTAGACAGAGGAAAAGCAAGTGGTCCTGATGAAATTTCATGTTGGGTACTAAGAGAATGTGGAGAGGAGGTAAGTAAACCATTATTTTTAATTTTCAAGAAATCCTTGAGTCAAGGTAAACTACCTGATATTTGGAAAAAAGCAAATATTGTCCCCTTATTCAAGAAAGGGAATAGACAAAATCCACTCAACTACCGACCAGTATCACTGACCAGTGTTGTAAGCAAGGTATTAGAAAAGCTTATAAGAAAAGCTTGGGTAAATCATCCAGAAGAACACAGTATGATAACAGAAAGACAGTTTGGTTTCAGAAAAGGAAAATCATGTGTTACTAATCTGTTGAGCTACTATGACAGAGTAACAAACACAATACAGGAAAGGGAAGGATGGGTGGACAGTATCTATTTAGATTTCAAGAAAGCTTTTGACACAGTACCACACCAAAGACTTTTATGGAAACTGTACCATCAAGGAGGAATTCGAGGCAAACTGTTTTGTTGGATGCAAGACTTTCTCATAAAAAGAGAAATGAGAACAGTACTAAGAGGAAACTACTCATCATGGAAAGAAGTGACTAGTGGAGTACCACAGGGTTCAGTGCTGGCACCAATCATGTTTTTAGTGTATATAAATGATATAAACAGTAACACTGGAAATGAGAGCTATCTGAATATGTTTGCAGATAATGCAAAAATACAAAGGAGAATTACTAGCACAGACTCTTATAAAGAACTACAAGACGAATTAAATAAACTTCATGAATGGAGTAGTACATGGCAAATGGAATTCAATGTGGACAAGTGTCATGTAATCAAGTTTGGTAAAAGTGGAAAAAGACCTGATTGGGATTATAAGTTAGGAAATAAAACCCTATACACATCAGAAAGAGAGAAAGACCTAGGTGTGATTATCAATAACAGACTATCTCCGGCTGACCACATCAGCGAGAAGGTACGGAACATGTATACACTGCTTGCAAATATGAGAATAGCATTCACATACATAAATGAAGACATGCTAAGAAGGATAATAACATCATTCATTAGACCAACCCTGGAATATGCATCAGTAGTCTGGAGTCCTCATCTCAAAAAGCACATAGACAAGATTGAAAAAGTTCAAAGGGCCGCTACAAGATGGATACCAAGCTTAAGGGACCTAAGCTACGAAGAAAGACTAAATAAACTGAATCTACCAACACCACAGAGAGAAGGAGAAGTGGTGACATGATAATGCTATATAAGTGCATATCAGGGAAGGAGAAAATAGACATAAATGATTACTTAACATATGGAGAAGCATCAGCAAGAGGACACTGCAAAAAACTGCATAAGAAGAGAGGTGATAAAGACGTAAGGAAATTCAGTTTCCCAAACAGAGCAATTGATCAATGGAATGCACTACCGAATGAAATAGTGTGTGCCAAAACAATTCACAAATTTAAGGATATGTACGATAAATATGGTTTAAGACACGGGACAGTACGAGCTTGACTCATTCCTGTAAGGATACAATTAGGTAAGAACATTTAGGTAAGCACACACACACACACACACACACACACACACACACACTGCTTGAAAAAAAAAAAAAAAAAAAAAACGCTTCTGCTCCGCGGGGACGTGTGTATTAAATAAAGCTCAAATACATAAAGACAGTGAACAATTCCACACACCTACGGTCTCTTTTCGTTGAACCCGTTAATGCTCTGGTAACACCTGTCAGGAAGGTACACTATATAGAGAGATAGACAGATAAATAGACACGTACATCGACAGATCCAGAGGCTGGTATACAGTATAGATAGACAGATTACAAAGACAGAATGAAAGAGAGAGAGAGAGAGAATAATGCTCCTGACAGGTGACGGCCAAGGATCGAACAGGGAACATGATGAGGGTGGCAACATGGAATGCGAGGGGTGCAAATGATGATGTGAAAGAGTGAAATCGTTCATGTACTTGAGGATGCAAAAGTCGACATGTGGATTGACTGGGACCAAATGCAGAGATGAGAGTGAGAGTATGGTTTGAGTATATGTCCGGGAGTAAATTAGAATGACAGGGCAAAGGAGGGTGTGTGTTTTGTGTTGTAGAATAGATGGAAGGAGAATATAAGAGAGTATGGATCAGTTTGTTCACGGATTATGTGGGTAAGATTCAGAGTAGGAATACAAGTGTGGGAGACTGAGTGTGTACAAGCACCGACAGAAGACCTTGCAAGCAGAATGAAAGTTGAGTTCTGGGAAATGTGAAAGTATGTTTTTGACTGGAGATATGAAAGAAAAGTGGGGAATGTGAAGTGGGATGGTGTGGTTGGTGAGACATGTGTGCCTGCAGAAGTGGATGGGAATGGTAGTGCTCTGGTGGACACTTGTGTGGGGAGGGGTCTGGTGAGAGCCAGTACCCTCTTTAGGCACACAGTAATCCACAGGGATACATAGCGAGTGATGAGAAGGGTGGGTGGTGAGCTAGACGAACGGAAGGCAATGATTGATTATGTGTGTGTGGACGGGAAAATGAAAAGATATGTGCTGGATGCGAATATATACAGAAGTTGCGAATGTGGACTTTCTGACCACAATTAAGGAGTGGCAAGAGACAAGATACAAATGCGCTGGATGAATAGAAGGAGAACAGGGCACGAGGAAGCAGTCAATACAAAGATGGTAGAAAGGCTGCAGGAGATTTATAAAAAGGTAGACTATAAGACAGAAGTGGAAGAGCGATTGGGTAGATAAGACCTAGAGCAGATGGAATGTGCAGGCAAGATATTCACTGAAGAAATCTGTGCAGTATGTGAGGTGATGAGTGGGGTGAAGAAAAGATGAAAGGTGGTACAAGGAACAGAATGGCGGAATGACGAGGTGAGAAAAGCTGTGGCGCAAATGAAGGAAGCATATAGTGAGTGGATGGGAAACAGGTGAAAAGATTAGCCCACCGCGTCCCGTTGACATACATATGCACCCGAACGTTTTGTCACTGTGACTCCTGTTGACATTTATGACATACTGCACTTGCAAGGTCCGTCATTTGCACGTTTTTCAAATTTCGCGTGTGATTCTTAGTATGTATACACGGGACACCTTCCTCTACCCGAGGCCAGGCGGGGACAATGCTTTACCCCGTGTGACCACGCCCCCCACCCCCTGCACGCCATTGTCTCAGCAACTCACCTGTTACCAGTGACCTGGCCAGTAAAGAGATGTCGTGCCACGGTACGAAATTCAAGGCAAGAGTGATTTCCCAATCGATGACAATGTGGAGGACAAAGTTTATGTGGCGTTAGAGGAAGGAACGTGCAGATGTGATGAGGAGGTAACGTCACCAAAGAGGGTGCGGTATGTTGATGTGTTGGGTGAGTGAAACAACGCTTATATTGCCTATATTACTGTGTGAAAGCCAATATACTCTTGTGCTACATATAAATTCGTACCAAATAAATAAATACCTACCTCTTCTGAGTGGTTTGGAATAGTTACCCCTCCCATAGAAAACGTCTTCTCTGCAGCTGGCTTAAGAGAACACTGAACCAAGGTGAGGGTGTTGTCACCTGTACTGGCATTTCTAAATTCAGGTGAGCACTTTCTCTCTGAATTTTCGATGTTTCTCATAAAAAGCGGAGATTTTAGCCAAAAAAAAAAATGAAAGAAAGGAAGAGGTTGTGTTGATCAGATACTCATACGAAGGTGTTCAATAGATAAGTTTCTAGAGAAAGGAAAGAAGTTGTGGGGTTCCTTCATGGATTTGGAGAACGCATATGAGAGTGAATAGATGATATATATATATATATATATATATATATATATATATATATATATATATATATATATATATATATATACTGTATATATGTATATATATACCTGCACCTTTTCTATCCTTAATGACCTAGAACAGCTCGTACAGCACTCCACTCGTATCCCTTACTGCCTTGGTGAGAGTTCTAACATACCTGACCTCTTCCTGACAACTAATACCTCTGCTTACGCTTTCAAGTTTTTCTCTCCGTTGGGCTCCTCTGATCTAAACTTTATCACCTTAACCTTTCCTATCGCTCTGGTACGGCCTGTGGACCCTCCAAAGAAACGTTGTCTGTGGCACTTTGGAGCTGTGGATTGGGAGGCCCTCAGGCAGTACTTCTTTGATTATCCCTGGAATGAATCTTGCTTCCATGGCCGGGAGCCATCTGGGTGTGCCTTGCGCATTACGGATGTTATTCTCTTGGGCATGGAAATATACATTCCTTTCTCATATCCTCTGACTAATGCACGAAAGCCTTGGTTTAATCACGCAGCAAGAAGAGGGCCTATAAAAGGTACCAGAGCCAACCCACCCCTGAATCACATCTTTTATACGTTTCTGCCCGGAATCATGCTAAGTCTATTCTTCGCTCTGCTAAAAATAATTTCATCCGTACTAAATGCTCTCAACTCCCTAACTCGAATTCTTCTCGCTCCTTCTGGCACCTCGCCAGAAACCTTTCTAACAACTTTACCTCATCATCCTTCCCTCCACTTTTCTACTCTGATGGTTCTGTAGCTATTTCTTCTACTGATAAAGCAGATCTCGTCGCTCAGACTTTCTCCTCCAATTCCACCTTAGACGATTCCGGTGCTTTTCCTCCATCACTTCCCCCCTCTGACTTCCTTATGGCTGACATTAAAATTTCTTCAGCTGATGTATTTTCTGCCATCACAGGCCTCAATACTAATAAGGCATATGGGCCTGATGGAGTCCCTCCTGTTGTTCTCAAGAACTGTGCTTCTGTGCTTACACCCTGCCTAGCCCAACTCTTTCGCCTTTGTCTATGAACTTCTACCTTTCTTTCTTGCTGGAAGTTTGCTCTCATTCAGCCAGTCCCAAAGAAGGGTGACCATTCCCAACCCTCTAACTATCGTCCAATTGCTTTAACAACTTGTATCTCAAAAGTTTTCGAGTCTATTCTTAATAGAAAAAAATTTAAAGCATCTTTCCTATCATAACCTTCTTTCTGATCATCAGTATGGGTTCCGTCACGGACACTCCACAGGCGGTCTTCTCACCTACCTTCTTTCGGGACAAACCATCAGTGACTTTGCCATTGCACTTGACATCTCAAAGGCTTTCGATCAAGTCTGGCATAAATCTTTAATTTCCAAACTGCCCTCCTACGGTTTCTATCCTTCTATCTGTGCCTTCATCACTAGCTTCCTTCTGGTCGTTCTATAGCCGCTGTTGTAGATGGCCATCGTTCTTCTCCTAAATCTATTAACAGTGGCTTTCCTCAGGGCTCTGTCCTATCACCAACTCTTTTCCTTTTATTCATGAATGACCTTAGCTGTACATCTAACCCTATCCACTCATATGCTGATGACTCCACCCTTCAACTTTCCATTCAATTCCCGCAACGTCCATCTCAGCAGTTACTTCAACAAACAAGGGATGAGGCTATGGCACATCTAATGTCTGATTGGCTCTTATCTCTGACTGGGATAAAAATAATCTGGTTGTTTTTAATGCATCAAAGACTCAGTTTTTGCACCTATCAACCCGACAAAATCTTCAAGAAGTATACCCACTAATGTTTAATAATATTCAGCTTAATCCTGCATCATCCTTGAACATGCTTGGGGTTTCATTTACTTGGGACTTATCTTGGAAAGATCATATTACATCTCTTGTAAAGTCTGCTTCCAAGAGATTGGGTGTGCTAAGCCGACTCCGTTCCTTCTTTACCCCTGCACAATTGTTGACTCTATACAGAGGTTTTATCCGTCCCCGCGTGGAGTACAACTCTCATGTGTGGGGAGGCTCCCCACGTACAGCTCTTCTCAATAGGGTGGAGTCAAAGGCTTTTTGCCTCATTAACTCTCCTCCTCTTACTGACTCCCTTCAACCTCCGTCTCTTTGTCGCATTGTTGCATCTTTATCTCATTTCTATCGCTACTTCAATGATTACTGCTCCTCTGAACTGTCTGCATGCATTCCTCCACCTCTACGACGGTCGCGTAGCACCCGTCTAACAGGAAACTCTCATCTCTTTTCTGTCCAGCTCTCTAATGCAAGAGTTAACCGTTACTCTCAGTCCTTCATTTATGCAACAGGTCAACTCTGGAACTGTCTCCCTCTGTGTGTATTTCCTGCTTCCTATGATCTTCAGTCTTTCAAACGCAGTGTGTCCAGGCATCTCAAAATGATCGGATCTTGAATTCGGCTATATAATATATATATATATATATATATATATATATATATATATATATATATATATATATATGGAGCAAGTGTAAAGTTGTTTAATGGTTTGAAGAGTATGTATGAGGGAGCTAAAGCTGCTGTGCGTGTGGATGGTGAAGTGAGTGAATTTTTCTTTCTGAACATTGGATTGAAACAGGGTGTGTCATGTCTCCATGGTTGTTCAGTTTGTATATGGATGGATTTACAAAGAAAAGATCCAAGGTATGGCAGTGGATGTTGGAGTGGTCTTGATGAGAGAGAGCAGGGTTTGACAACTTCCTGTTCTGTTGTTTACAGATGATACTGTATTGTTAAATGAAGGCGAAGGGGAACTACAAGGCTTACAGAATGAGTCCGGGGCAGTATGTAAGAAACAGAATCTAAAGGTGAATATAGGCAAGACTAAAGTTGTGGTCTTCGAGAAAAATGAAGTCCCTGAATCAAAGTGAGGCTGGATAATGCGGAAATAGAAAATGTGAGTTTTTAAGTACTTAGGTAGTGTGATGAGTAAGGTTGGAAGATTGGAGAACGAAGTGCTTGAAAGGGTAAGGCAAGGAAGAAAGGTTGCTCGTTCATTGAAAGCAATGATAGGAAATAGGGAACTGAGCATGGAAGTAAAAAATGCGCTGCGTGACAACATTGTGAGACCTACTCTAACGAATAAAAGCACAATTTTGACCTTGTTTGCAGAATAGGCTACAAATCAAGAGTGGGAGCAGTGTAAATGAACTATTTGACAGAGGTATGTGGAGTTACAAAGAGAGGCAGACTGGCAAATGAGGAAGTGAAGGAGCGTTGAGGTGTGGATATGGGTATGAATGAAAGTGTTAGGAGAAATACGTTGAGGTGATTTGGCCATATAGAGAGGGAGGGTGAGAGACTGACAAGGAAAGTGTACATGAGGTGGAGGGGGTGAGAGGTAATGAGAGGCCAAGGATGTGATGGAGGGATAGAGTAGGAAGGTATATGAGAGAGGGGTTGTAAGTTGGAGAGGAGGGAAGCGAAATGACAGGGATCAGGGAACATGAAGGCTATATGATTGTGGCCATCCCTTTCGGGATTAAGGCGTCGGGCTATAGATAGACAGACTTATAATTATAAGCCCCCTCCCCTATCATTTCATATATATGCATTGGACAGCTACACATTTGCTGCATGTGCATGAAACCCGTACTTATGCAACAAGGGAAGAGTCAGTGTGAGAAGAACAGATATTCCACTCCTTGAAACACTCATGTTCGAATGGTGTTCAGAGCGACGGTGTGGTCAAGTCCCCGATATTTTACAGTAATTTAGGAAGTACTTGAAATGGTAAATCATGTTTGACCCTTCTGTTGTCATTGCCGACTATACTGTGTTATTATGGGATGCAGGTCAATCACAGCTAGCAACAAACTAAGCGCACTTAGAGAGCGCATAGCTACACCACCGCCTACACCAGACAACGCAGACCATCACCAAATTATAATAAACGTTTCCCTGGCGCATGACACACGTATTTAAATAATTTATTGAAATCCACCAAAACTTTTTGAGAGCTTGTGGACAAACAAACAAACAAACAAACAGGGGTGAATACATAAACTCCTCCAACTTCGTTGGCGGAGATAATTAAGGTGTTCCGTATAATGACCGTCATTATTTTCAAAACCTCCCCCCACTAAGTTTCAATAAACTGCCATTATTGTCCTGTGCCCATACTGGTAGCTTTAATACTGAATCCTACTGCCTACCTCTGTCCTCAGCCTGTGCTGTGGGCACCTTTGGGCACGAATGTGGGTTTCAGTGTAACAAAACCATCAGTGACTTCGACCTCCAAGAGGACAGGTGTAAGGGGTTGACCATTTGCCTTCCGGAACCTTATGGCTGCTCCTGTCCCCCTGGCTACCATGGATCGCTCTGTCTTCAAGGTCAGTATTTACCATCCCTCTGTCTATCTACCTACCTATCTATCTATCTGTCTGTCTATCAGTTTATCTATCTGTTTTAATTGGAAGCCTTAATCGTTCCATTTCGCCTTGTTCTTTGCCATTTGGCTGCCCAACCTCCAACTCACATCCAACACTCTCATATATCAGTCATTCCTTCCCTCCAACTCATATGCCCCCCTCTCATATATCAACCACTCCACGCCTCCATCTCATCAGTACTTACACTTGAAAGATTTATGCCCACAGCTGGAATAGTTGATCCTGGGGGTGAATGCAACAGCTTGAGGCAGACTTGCATCACCTATATGAGTTCGGAGACGTGCATAAGAAACAAAATATAAAAGTCAGTGTAGCCACGCACGAAGTTTCGGTGTTCTAGAAAAATGAAGTCAAGGAATGCATAGTCAGGTTGGATGGCCATGGCAATGAGAAGTGGGTGCCTTTAAGATATTTTGATTATGTAATTAAACAGGATGTAATGTTTAGGGTATGAAGTGCATGAAAAGGTACAGTAAAGAAGAAAGGCAGCTGTTCACTGAGAACAGTGATAAGGAAAGAGGGAGTAAGTATGTAACTATAAAAGTTGATGCGTGACAGTATCATGATCTCTTCTTTAGCATATGGATATGAAACTTGCACCTTGCCGAATGGACACAAATCGAGAATGAAAACAGTGGATCTGAGAGAAGCGTATGGAGTTACGTGGAGATGACAGGCACATGGAGAAGGGTGAAAGAGCTGTCTTGTTGATCCAAAGGTGCTAGAAAATATTAAAAAAAAAAAAAAAAATCTAAAATGGTCTTGCCATGTGGAGAAAATGCAAAATACGAGACTGACTAAGAAAGTGCACGTGAGGGCGAGACGAAGAAAATAAGGGATGGATGCATATGAGACAGGGAGAGGGAAGTCTGAGTTGAAGAGAGGACAGCCTCATGAAAAAGGACAGTAAAATCGAGGCAGATCGTTTGAGGACATCCTTTACAGAACATAGGTGTCTGGCTATAGATGGTCCGATAGTCTTGTTTACAGAATTTTTACCATCCGCATTCAGAAGCCAGCGAAGTGGTAATTAATGTTTTCAGTTGTGTGGTTGGCTGGCTGGCTTGGTTCGTGTGTGGATAAACAAGATATTTCATGAACGGTTTGAGCAATCAACATGAAACTTTCAGAGAATCAAGATATGGCCAATATCTTGGACGAGTTCGAGAATTTGCACACGGGGTCAAGGTCAAGGTCACCAAAATGACTGCCAAAAGTCAACTAGTTGACCTATGGTGACATTGACCTTGACCCCGAGTGCCAATTTTCGAACTCGCCCAAGATTTTGGTCATCTCTTGATACCCTGAACATTTCATGCTGATAGCTCAAGCCGTTCATGAGATATCATGTTTACCCACACACAAACAAAGCCAGCCAGCCCACCTCACAGCTGAAAACATTACCACTCCGCTCGCTTACCATCGCATTGCGACGCGAGTGGAGTGGCAATATTTACAGATGTGAGGTTGGCTGGCTGGCTTTGTTTGTGTGTGTTTTATATCCTGAATTAGCGTCAAATCAGAAATGGAGGTGCAAAATTATGTGCCGAGGAAAAATTTTCCAGCTATGTAGGTAATGAAATCCCATCATACCCATCCCCGCCCCGGAGCAGCTCGGGTACGGGTATTGTTTTCACTAGGTTTGTCATTTTATCTGTCTGTTAACAACTTTATGTGACAACTACCTGTGTGATTTTGACTAAAATTAAAGGGATGATGGGATATGCCCTTCTGATCATATGATTAAATCTTGGGCCAAATTGGGCTAAGGACCAGGCTGCAGGCCCCTCAAATAAAAAAAGATAAGGATAGTTAAAAATCGTTTTATCACCATAACTTATTTCAAATTCATCATCTCGACATGAAACCTAAACCTAAAGGTGCATCTTTCAAATCTTCATCCTCCTCATTACATCGAAGGGGGGGGGTCACCCCTCAGTTAGCGGTAAAGGGGTCAGTGTCAGGGGAGCTGGGCCTAAAATTTCAAATTGGCATAAAATTTTCACCCGATTCACTCCAGGTTTGATATGTGACATCTTTGACTAGATATCCTGTTGCATTTATACGTCAGTACTAAAATGACTGCTGGGGACGGGTTTGCAGTGCATATATATATATATATATATATATATATATATATATATATATATATATATATATATATATATATATATATATATATATATATATATATATATATATATATATATATATATATATATATATATATATATATACATATATATATCCCATTGGATCCCAAGGGTGCTGGACGAGGCATTGCACTGGGAGGGTACTAAGTGTACTGCCCTCCGCCTACCAGCACATAGTCGCGAAGCTCATAGGTCCCTACCCGGGGGTTCCCTACTTTATAAAGACTTGAAAAATCCCAGTTCTGTCCAATACTCGAGACACTGGGCCCCAGTGGGATGTGTATATATATATATATAATATATATATATATATATATATATATATATATATATATATATATATTTTCACTTTCAAGTTATGACCTGGACTTACCAACCGTAAGGCCCATGGCGATGCTTTGGAAGCCAACTAGGATGGAGTAGAAGAGTTTCAGCAGAAGGTGAAGGGCTTGATCGACTGGGAGAGCCTCACTCTCCGTCAAGATTACAGGACTGATGAAACTGGTCTCTTTTATCGCTTGCTGCCCACGAACATCCTAGCGGAGGAGACGGAGAAGCGTGTACCTAGATGCAAGCTCTACAAGCAGTGGATATCTGCTTTGTGTTGTGACAATGCTAACAGCATGCACCGGCTCAAGCCCATTATTGTTGGCTGTGCAAAGCATGCTTCGTGCCTTCGTGGCTTTATGAATGTCCTTCCTGTCATTTGGTATCATTCTGTGAAGCCTTGGTTCATAGCCAAGATCTTCAAAGTCTGGTTTCACCAGCACTTCATCAAGGAGGTCATCCATTATCAGACGAAGACACTGGGAATCCCATGTGACAAGGTAAAGGCTCTCCTTCTCTTGGACAATGCACCTGCGCATCCGTCCGACAAGGAATTGGTGACTGAGAAGGGCCGCATTAGGTGCTTGTTTTTGCCACCTAATATTACAGCTCTCATCTAACCAATGCACCAAGGAGTAATCGTGGCAAAGAAGAGGCTGCACTGTCAGAAGTTCTTGGACGAGCTGATTGTTGTTCTCAAGGACGAGGACAAGTGCAGGGAGGGATGGGACACGTGAGGCCTGCGGACTGTGGAAAACGTTCGCCACTCAGCCTCAAGTCAGCCATCTAAAACTGGGCCAGTGCTTGGAGGGAAGTCTCTCTCAAGACTCTGGAAAGTGGTTGGTCTTGTCTGCTTCTCAGACTGATGTGGTGCATGACTTTGTAAGTTTTGACGTGGATGACTTCCACGTGCGTCTTCATGCGGCTGGCGATGAGGTGGATGTGGATGAAGTGCGTGAGTGGTTGGATGACAACGAGGGTGATCCTGGGTATCAGATCATGTCTGATATTGAGATCGCATCTTCAGTTGCAGCTACAAGTACCCAGCTGGAAGATTCCGACAAGGACAACGAGGATGATGCAGACTCCTCTCAGCTTGCCACTACTCCAGCCATCCCCAAGCTGAGCACATTCTGGGAGCATATCGAGTTCAATCTGGACTACCTTGAACACCCGGTCTGCGACAGGGAGATGGGGCCCCTGGGACTTGTGGAGGAAGTGTGCGCTTTTAGGCAGCACATCATCGCTCACCAGAATTGCTGTTCCTTACTTCAATCAACCATTGACACCTTCAGGCCCGTGACCCCCGCCGTGCCCAGCCCCGGCTCCACACCAATGTCTCACCAAGACATGCCTTCCACCTCAGAGCCACAGCCCAGCACATTGGCCATGGTGGAGTCGCCACTGGACGTGAGTTTGTGGCTATCTTCAGAGTCGTCTGCTGTGTGTAGTCCATCACCAGGTCCCAGTGACGCGCCCCTCGGCCATCTGCAACACATGCTCTCGGACTAGGACAGTGAATAAATAGCAAAAACTCACCACTAGACCACATGGGAATTTACAGTGTTTTGCAATGTTAAGAAAGTAGAATTCAGAGTGCCAAGGATTAAGTGCAGAGTGCAACACTCGTGAGTTTCAAGTGTAGCGCAAGTAAGAAAAGAATGTGCAGTGATAAGAAATTAGAATTCAGAGTCCAAAGGATTAAGTGCAGTGCAACACTGGATTACTGTACGTGCTTCAAGTGCACTTTCGTACTGTCAGAGTCTGAGAGGAGGCAGGTTAATCTTCGCGACAGCCACAGACGTGTTGTAAGCGCCCTGAACACTGCTAATATTTTCTACACTCACTTCTAATTCCTCATTCTCTGGTTCCTTTTCATTTATTTCATGGTTTCTGTCCCTTATTTGTTTGAATAGGGTCGTAACCCCAGAATGCAAACATCAGCTTCGAGACACTACTGCAAATCATGGGAGAATTTTACCCACTTTTAGGAAATTACCTACACTCAACCTTTTTTTAATCCAAAAACACGGTATGAAAACACAACCCTCACACTTCCTTTACATGCAGAAAAGAACACACAGTATCAAGAAATAAAGTGACATGAGATTTTACAAAAAAAGTAAAACAAAGGACCATTATTTTACCTTCAAATCTATAACACAGTAAATATTGCCTCAAAGAACATTAGCTTTGGTCAAGATTATTATTGCTCCCTGGAGATTCAAGCTGGGTGTGTCACTCTTACAAATCACCCTGGCTTGAAAATGTCATGGAGAAAAAATATTGTGTGCATTGCTAACATGGGGTAAAATTCCCTTCAGTCCCCTAAAACGAGGGGAAATATGGGAGAGAGAAAAGGTGCACTACCCATCAAGGCAAGAGACTAGGATGACCTGAGCACTTGTGGAAGAATAGCTGCGTACCCTTCCTTATCATGCGGTAAACATGGAAAAGATAAGACGCCTGGGGAAATTTACCCGACGTTAGCATGCTAGGGTTAAATAGGTGCTGTGGATGTTCAGTAGGGAGATATTTAGGTAGTTTTCAAAGTTAGGTTGGGTTAGGGTTCATAAGTACCTGTCCAGGGGGCATTTTCCCAAGTCCCGGACAAACTCAAGTCCCAGACATCCCTTTGGCTCTATTACGTCGAATCTTGGAGGGATTACGTGTGTGTGTGTGTGTGTGTGTGTGTGTGTGTGTGTGTGTGTGTGTGTGTGTGTGTGTGCGTCCGAACTACCTGCGACTTTAATCCTATGTTTCTGGTAATGTTTGTTCATATCATTCTGGGTTAAAACTGAACAGGTATGGCTGGCATGTTCGTACTGAAGGATAATATGCATCACAAAAAACTAAACTTTGCATTTAAAAGAATGAACACATGTTACCTAACCTTCTATATTCTAATGCTGCCGGTCAGACTCATGGAAAAAAAAAAAGTTCTGTCATGTTCCTTTACATTTGGTAGTAGACAGCAGTAGGCCTATGTCATGTGGATATAATTTCTTGTATTTCTTATGCATATATTGCTACAGAATGTTTTGACGGGCAATATGGAGCCGACTGTGAGCTGAGGTGTGACTACTGTGTGGACCAGCGGTGTGATCCCGTCACTGGACGCTGCCATCAAGGCTGTTCTTCTGACGCCCCCTGTGATGGTCAGTCAAGTAACAGTAACATTCATATTATTAGTCATTTGAATCCCATCACGTTGTTTTCTACTTCATTCTTGCTACTCCAAGACGATTATATACGGTGTGACTACTGTGTCGACCAGTAGGGTGATCCCATCACTGGAAGTTATCATGGAGGCTCTTCTGCCACGTCCTGTGATAGTCACCCAGGTAACAGTGACAACCATGAAAACAGTGATCTCTTTTCTAGTTATCCATCTCTCTCTCTCTCTCTCTCTCTCTCTCTTAACCGGTACACGATGTTATTCAAATCTCCCATGTTAGGGGCAACCCTCGCACTTTATTCTAACTAGCATTAGGTACTTTACTTCGCTGAGAGCAAGTATAAGCGCCTGAGAGTGCTAATACTTTCACCATTAATCCAGTCATGATCGGGTCAACGTCATTTTTCTGTTCTAACAAACGCCAGAGGATTTTAGTCAGCTGAGAGTGAGTCATGGGAGTTTGAGATAATTAAAGGTGTATCCGATACCTACAGTTTGAAAAGGTTATCCTGAGGTGAGTAACATCTTCTGGAGACAGGAAGGATATACTATGAATGTGTAAGTCAAGTGACCGAAGGAGTTGAAGACGAAAATGAGAGGTGGAAAGAATATCCTCAGTTTTTATGATAATTTTTAAGAGTAATAATTGCGAAATGTAGAAAGTGCCTGTTCCCTAGGAATGGTTGCTGATGCACTGTGTAATGTGGAATGCAGGCTGACTGTATCAGATAACTACAGTTGTGCCAAACATGTCCGTCGAAAACTGGTGTCCTGCCTTCCCTTTCCTTGATTGATCACTGTGCTCCAAGGATGTATTTATCAGTTGACTTAGACCAGTACCGGAGGATTTTATTCAACACTGAAAGAACCTGTTATGAATTAGACGAGTACCAGACGATTTTATTCAACAGTGGAAGGATTTATTTTAACTTAGACCACTTTGAAACGATTTTATTCAACAGTGGAAGAATCAGTTTTGACTTAGACCTCTTCTAGATGATCTGATTCAATGATGGAAGTACCTATAAAAGGAAGATGCTAAGTAATGCAGCATCTAACCTCTCGAATCCGAAAAGTCTCATCAGAGCTTAAAAAACAGTCAGTAGATAGGAATAAAATTGATACAGATAAAATAGAAAAGATACCATCGTGTAGAAGGGGTTAAGTTTTAAGTATGCGGTCGTGGATCCTGGATTCGCAAACCAACTTTTGACCAATTTTTTGTCGTAACTTTGACTTGTTTCACGGGAAGAAAATGAAACATTTGAGTATGCAGCATTCAACTTTCCTTGACCTTACTGAAAAAAAAAAAAAAAAAAAAAAACAGTAACAAGAATGTTTTCCTCCACTGATTAGGATTTGCCTTCCAGGAGGGACAATGAAAAACGGGTGTAACGAATCTTTCCTTGTCCTTCCTGCAGAACAGATCTTACTTATGACAGCGAAATGACTGTTTGTTCCTGAATTTGGCTCCTGGGCAACACTAAGTGTACCTAGTAAATGTTGTCTTATAAGTTTATATTATTTCTACGCTTTGGTCCCATATACAGTCAGGGGCACATGTACACCTGCCGTTCCACCGCGTCTACTAAACACTTCGGGCATGTCCTTCACATTTCTCCAAAGCTCAGTATCGAAGAGAATCATTTACTGCCAGAGAAATATACAAAGCCTCTCTAAGCTTAGGAATTTTATCCAGCAGATGAATGTGAGAAGTGTTGGTGGGGAGAATCATCGTGTGCGTTTGTCCTCGACTACACACATTTATCCTCTGACGACGACAGAAATCTATCATCTATCTATTGCCAGACGCCTCAATCCCGTTTGGGGTGGCCACAAACAAATCGCCTCCAAGTCGCCCTGTCCCCCGCCATTTCACTGCCCTGCTCCCAACTCACACCCTCCTCTCTCATATACCTCTCCACCCCATCCCTCCATCTCATCCTCGGCCTCCCCCTCCCTCTTCCCCCCTCCACCTCACTCATATACACTCTCTTCGTCAGTCTTTCACCCTCCATCCTCTCCACATGGCCAAACCACCTCAGTGTGTTCCTCATAACGCTTCCTATCACATCCACATCCACACCACAACGCTCCTTTATATCCTCATTCGTCAGCCTGTCTCTCCACGTGACTCCACAGGCTCCTCTTAAATAACTCATTTCCACTGCTCTCACTCTTGACTTGTGTCCTTCCAACAATGTCCAAGCTTCACTTCCGTACATTAGAGTTGGTATCACAATACTGTCATGTAGTAACTTTTTCACTTCCATGCTCACTTCCCTGTTTCTTATCACTGCTTTCAAGGAACCAGCAACCTTTCTTCCCTGCTGTACCCTTTCAAGCACTTCACCCTCCAAACCTCCATCCTTACTCATCACACTACCCAAATACTTAAACGTACTCACATTTTCCAATTCCTCACCATCCAACCTCGCTGTACATTCACTAACTTCACCTCTCTCAAAGTCCATCACTTTACTCTTCCCTACATTCACCTTTAGGTTCCGTTTCTTACACACTCTCTCAAACTCATCCACCAAGCCTTGCAGCTCCCCTTCGTCTTCACTCAACAACACAGTATCATCTGCAAACAACAGTACAGGGAGTTTCCAAACACTATCCTCTCTCACCAGGGCCACTCCAACATCCACTACCCTACCTTGTACCTCTTTTATTACCCCATCCATGTACAGATTGAACAACCATGGAGACATGACACATCCCTGTTTCAAACCAACTTTCAAAGAGAAAAATTCATTTAGTTCACCATCCACACGCACTGCAGCCTTCGCACCATCGTACATACTCTTCACAGCATTCAACAACTTCCCATCTACTCCATATATTCTTAACACTTTCCACAATCCTTGTCTATCCACCCTGTCATATGCTTTCTCCAAATCCATGAAAGCCGCATACAACTTCTTTCCCTTCTCTAGAAACTTTTCCACTAAAGATCTAAGAATGAATATCTGATCTACACAACCTCTTCTCTTCCTAAAGCCTCCCTGTTCTTCTCCAACTAATTTCTCTGTTCTTTCTCTAACTCTGTCTATAAGTATCCTACCATACACTTTTCCTATTATACTAAGAAGACAAATGCCCCTATGATTACCACACACTTCTTTTTCCCTTTTTCCTTTATACAAGGGAATAATTATACCTGACTTCCAATCCTCCGGGACTCTACCTTCCTCTCAGGCCAATCTGCACATCTTCCACATCCATTCTACTACTATCTCTCCCCCATGCTTCAGCATTTCACCACACACTCCAACAATTCCTGGGGCTTTCCCCGATTTAACTTTCTTCATTGCTTCCACAACTTCTATCCTACTGATTTCTTCCTGTCTTCTCACCTCCCTCCTTCTCCCAGCCATTCCCCAGCCACTTATACTCGCATTACTTCCATCCTCTACGTTCAACAATTCCTTAAAGTGTTCTCTCCATCTGCTCACTTTTTCTCCCTTCTCCACAGAAATCTAAGCTATTTTATTCCTACTGCCTCCAAGCGATTTTTGCTTAGCTAAGGAAAGGTTTCTCGTCCTTTAGGGTTTAATAACAGTCCACATTACATCTCTGACAGTGATAGACATCAATGTTGTTCTTACTATGCTTCATGACTTTACTCAGCTTAACCCTGCTCAGGAAGATGTCGGTCCGTGTCGCATAGCAGGTAGACGTGGGTCTCTCAGACCCAAAAATATAAAAATGCGGGAAAAATGTTTGTTTCCTTTATTCCAATACTGAAAGTAGAGTAGCATATTTAATGTTTCCGCATCACAAACATTAATCAAAATGAATTGTTCTTTTCTTTTTATATTTTTAACAAATTTTCGAAAAAAAATGTAGAAAAAACAGTAAATAAATTTTGGCCTTTTATAAGCAAAAAAAAAAAAAAAAATCTGAATGGTTGCTTGAGTGGTGCCAAAGCTTGGCATGGGATGGTGCTTCATGGTGTAGAGGGGCTGCCAGACACTGCATTCATATCTGCAATCAAGGAGAACAAAATATCTCAGACACCTCAGGTAGATGTGGGTCTCACACACCCAACTTATACTTACATACCCTTGTACTGCGGAGACGGAGAGAGAGCTTGAAGTAACTCCCTCACCCCTTGCTTGGACACACAAGCTACTGAGAAGAACAGAGCTCCCGGGTATTTAGAAGTTAATGAACTAGAAAATGGGACGGGAGAGGGGTCTCTTTCTCTCAGACCCACCTCTACCTGAGCAGGGTAAAGGTTAAAAACTCTATATCGCTGATTACGATAAAACCTTAATTTTGCAATTCCTGATACCGACAAGCATGTTTATTTATCTTAGGCAAGGTATCTCGTCTGCTGCAGATAAATAATACAGTTAAATATTGGCAAGGAGAACAGCTCTGTCGTCTGGTATAGCTCACTTAACACAGGATGGCTGAGGTTCATCATAGATTAAATAAGGCTGAATAATTCAATTGCTTGACTGAGGTTGAGTATACCTATAGTGGAAGAGTCAAGGTGTCCTGTGCAAAATATGTCGATGAAGGAGAACTGTTGCCAGTTTCCCAGACCATAGAATATACGCATTTTTAACCCTTTCACCTTCTACGGACGCTTTACGTTCTTTTAGTCAGACTACCATAGGAGGAGTTTCTTCATCTTAGGTCACACCTAAGGGTGCGGCCACACTTGCTCAAAACATGTAATGGCAACGTTTCAAACTGTGCCCGGAACAATGTTACAGACATGATTGAAACACGAGTGTCTCGAACATGATGGCAGCTCTGCTGGAAGCATGTTGGTAGCACCGGTGTGGACGAGGCTTTGAACTGCGGACATGAATCTAACACAGCAGTAGACCATTACCTGCGACCGTCATACCGTGGAGTGGATCAGGGAAGAGAAAACCTTGTTGCTTGAACCTTACTAGTGCCATACGGCGTTATGGGGACCCGAGCGATGGTGATTGTAAGAACAAATTTAAATAAAAAATACATGTTTGGAAAACCATATCAGAAGGTTTGGGAAAGGAAAGAGCTGAAGTTGAAAAGAAAATGAAAACCTTGATTGGCCAGTTTAGGAGAGAAGTAAAGAAAATGACAAAAAAGTCTGGAGGTGGGACACAGGATTCGTATGTAAGCAACTGGTTTGCATATAAGGGCATGAGCTTTTTGCTCGATAGGAACAAACCATTTCGTACAGAAGATGCTGGTTCGGAGATAAGCAGTGATGCTTAATACAAGGCATGTCATTTATTAATGAATCTGAACATTATAATCATACGATAATAGCACATGTACACCAGTAAAGGCAGTCATATAACATCATGACATAAGTAGGCCTAACTGCAATAATCTACAAAGTGTATGACAAGTAAACACCTACAGTACACCCCAAAAATCTATCTATCTATCTATCTATAGCCCGACGCCCTAATCCTGCAAAGGGTGGCCGCAGACAAAACGCCTCCAAGTCACTCTGTCACCCACCATTTGACTCCCCTCCCCCCATCTCACCCCCCCTCCCTCATATACCTCTCAACTCCATCCCTCCACCTCATCCTCGGTCTACCCCTCCCTCTCCCTCCCTCCACCTCACCTACATACACCCTCTTAGTCAGTCTTTCATTCTCCATCCTCTCCACATGTCCAAACCACCTCAGTGTATTTCTCCTAATTTTTTCAACCACATCCACATCTACCCCACAACGTTCTTTCACTTCTTCATTCGTCAACCTGTCCCTCCATGTCACTCCACATGCTCCTCTCAAGTAACTCATGTCCACTGCTCTCACTCTTGACTTGTTCTCCTCTTGCATGGTCCACGCCTCGCTTCCATACGTCAGGGTAGGGATCACAATACCATCATGCAGTGACTTCTTAACTTCCATACTCACCTCCCTATTTCTCATCACTGCTTTCAGAGTGCCAACAACCTTCCTTCCCTGCTGTACCCTTTCACGTACTTCATCCCCCAAAGTTCCATCCTTACTCATCACACTACCCAAGTACTTGAATGCACTCACATTCTCCATATCCTCACCATCCAACCTCACTGCACACTCTGTGACTTCATTCCTCTCAAACACCATAACTTTACTTTTGTTTACATTAACTTTCAGCTTCCTCCTCCTACACACTGTCCCAAATTCACTCACCCAAAAATCTACAAACAAAATATCCATATAAACAGCAAGCCTATACATTACTAGTCTTAATAATGTATTGTCTTAAGTAATTAGGAATATGTAAATGCATACTCATACCGACCAGTGCTTAGCAATAGTTATCCTGCCAGGGCACACGTCCGACATTGCTCACAAAGTATTCTTTGAAGTCTGTACGAATAGACTGAGCAGATATAGGTGAAATATGAGCACTTGGCTGTACAGATAGTATGGACGGGATACCTTGATTATCAGCTCTCCATGTACCAGGGATAAGTGTGTTATTATCGTTATCGTATGCATCGAAGGTGCCAGGGGGAGTGTATCTGAAATACTTTGAGGAAATTGTGCAGATGCACACATGCCATAGTTACGTGTTTTGCATTATCAAGTTTAAGAACCATTGGTTTCCGTAGTACTCTAAACCTAGCTGATAATATACCAAATACATTATCAACCACTCTTCTTGCTTTGCTTAATCGGTAATTGTAAACTCTCTCCCGTGACCCCTTATCATACCGTCCTGGATATGGTTTCATAATGTTCTTCATCAAAGGGAAAACCTCGTCCCCTACAAATACGTAGGGCACAGCCTTCTCTCTACCAGGTAGTGGACTACAAGGAGGTAGATTCAAGGTGGAGTTATCTACTGACTGGCGGAAGGCGGTATGGAATACTCCACTATCTGAAATACGACCTTGGCATCCGACATTTACATACAGGAACTTATACGTAGCATCCACAGTAGCAAACATCACTAAGCTGAAAAAAAAAAAAAAAAAACTCTTGTAATCATAGTATTCACTACCACTGTGTGGTGGGCACTGCCTTGCTATATGCTTCCCGTTCATCGCCCCGACACAGTGTAGAAAATTCCACACCCGTTCGAAGTCCTTTGCTATGGCCATCCGTTCTCCCTCAGTAGTCGGTAACTGAAGGAAAAGTTATAACATGAGGAAATGTATATACTAATTATAAATACCATACTATCAACCTAGTCGTCATCACCAACGGGATACTATTCCTAATCAGTTTGAAGGCCGTTATATGCAGGTCCCTGTAAAAGTTTGACTCCAGTATTTTATGTATTAATATTACTTATTTACACAAGGTATCCCAAACCTCTAACAGCCATGGTGTGTAGTGAGACTTTCAAGCACAAAAAGGCGACAATACAAGAAAGGTATCTCACAGGGGAAACTACCTTTTTTAAACATATTTTGAGTGACAGCCCGTGCCAACGTGTCTTGGCTATATATATATATATATATATATATATATATTTATATATATATATATATATATATATATATATTTTTACGTCTCCGACTCTGGGCAAAGGTTTCAGGGTCCATTTCTCGGGGGCATTGATCTATCCCAAGGCCCAGTAGTCCTCCTACACCTCCACATGTCACCACTTCGGCGCTAACACCCACCATCCATATTGAATACATGCTAGGGCTGTCTCATACAAGTCTGGACCATACGACTACTTCACCTTTGTTTCGAACATATCAGTGACTTTCTCGAAAACCATGCTGGTAACATTGCCCGTAACATGTCTGTGACATGTTGCTAGCATGTTCGAGGCATGAATCTAACATGTCACGAGCAATGTTTCCGACAATGTTCGAGGGTAAGTGTGGCCGCACATTAATAGTCAAACGTTGACAGTAATCTCGACTGACCTGTGATGCACTTGAAATTTCCTCAGTTGAACAAAATGTTCTGGATTTAAGTCGAACAACATACCAAGGTGAGTCCATGGCAATTAAAGAGTTGACAGACCCAACCTCATTTGCACAGTTCAGCATGGCATTAACCCGCTCAGCGCGATGAGGTAGCTTTCATTTTGTTCTACGTATCGTCGGAAATCTTTATTCAGTAAAGGATCTTCTCTCGTACTAAACGGGTTCATGAATATTTCACCTACCGCTACACTGCAAGCAGTTTTCTCAGAGCTGAATAAAATCGTTTGGAGTTGGGTTATTTAGGTAAAAAAAGAAAAATGGTCATGGGGATGATGGTTAAGATGATGATGATGATGATGATGATGATGATGATGATGATGATGATGATGATAGCAAGAATTTAGGAAACAAATTATAGTGGGGAAAAGGTTGTTAAATGCCAGGCATTACTACATCAACATCATTTTCAGAAATTGCATTAACTATGGACTTGGCATGCCTGTGTGCCTCTCATTAACTCACGCTACATCAACTTAAGTTAAAATAACCTTCTTAACCCAACTGCTTAACTCAGACTAACCAAACCAAACCTAAACTGACAGCACGACATAACCTGTCCTAATTTAACCAAACCCAGTCTAACCCAGGCTAACCAAACCTAACCACTGAAGGGACTGGACTGCCGCTGGACTTGCCCCGTCTGCGCGTCCCGCCCAGCATCAGTCAGGCAACGCAGAGCTCGGCTTTGGTGTCCTTCCCTGAATGGAGCAGCGAGCACCATGACGGCTCTGGGGACTTCACCATCACTGGTTATGAGATGCAGCTGCGGAGTGAAGAGAGTGACTCATGGATCACCAAGCTCAGTCTTTCACCATCATCCGTCTCAAGCACCAACACAAGTATGTACTGTACAGAGCGACACCGTTATGTTGGGAAGGACTGCCAAATTAATGCTAGTTATTCCATGCAACAGGTTCCACCAACACAAGTATGTACTGTACCGGCCGTCACCATTATGAGTTTGGAAGGATTTCCAAAAATAATGCAAACCTATTCGTGGAATAGTTTCTACAAACACAAGTATGGGTTGTACAGGCCGTCATTCTTATATTTTTAGTTAAGAAGGTTTGGCAAAATAATGCAAGCTATTCTATGCTACTGTATATTCGGTGAAAATGTCAAATTCTTTTACATAAAAAACAGTTAATTATTGATCGTTATATTTTTCTGTAGTTTTTGTGCGGAAATAACAGCAAAAACGAACAACATAAAGGCAACTTGACTGTATATAATAAACACACACACACACACACACACACACACACACACACATATCTATCTATCTATCTATCTATTTATCTCTCTCTCTCTCTCTCTCTCTCTCTCTCTCTCTCTCTCTCTCTCTCTCTCTCTCTCTCTCTATATATATATATATATATATATATATATATATTTATTTCTGCCAACTCTCAACCTCTACCTCTGCATGACGTAATGTTTATCCTAGTATTGCCATCACCAGTCGATCTTATAAAGTTGAGAAAGTTTTTGATTTTGGAGGAGTCATTTTTTGCACAAAGAACGACCCATATGTGATGCTGAATTATTCAACTTTCAATGCTCTAGTCTACCTGTGGAACAAAATGAACATATTAAAAAATTTCCTTTGTAGCAAAACTTTTATATTCATTCATTTATTCAATTTCTTTCACGAAGATCAAGACATAGAGAGATTTCGTGCTCATACTTTCAGTCTTTTGGGGAACACACACACACACACACACACACACACACACACACACACACACACACACACACACTTTTTTTTTTTTTTTTTTTTTTTTTTTTTTTTTTTTGAGGGGAGGTCTAGGGCAGATGCAAATGTTATCGTGTTGGAAGGGTACTTGGCAACCCCTTCCGCCTACCGGGCCTGAGCCGCCAATCTTGGGTTCAGACTCTGGGGTTCCATTTGTATTCAAATCGAAATGACAAACTCCGTCTTATGTTGGGGTCGTTAGTCTTTAACGGGTTCGCCTTGTCCTGGATAGCGTCGCAAACAGCTGTTCCAGTTTACCTCACAAGAAACGATTGTAGTCAGTGTTTGGGAAGTCCCTTAAAAGTTACATTTTTATAGATCGGGAAGCCACGAACATATTGCCTCCGTGTGGCCCATTTCACTGGCATGCTGTTTGATTATTTTTAATCTTTGTTCTTTAGATTTCAATTCATGTAGTTGCTACCTTACCCTGTCCTTTGGTGGGTAAAAAGATGATGATGATGATCATGGTTAAAAAAATATACTTTTCAGCATTATATGACTTTGTTTCGGAGTTTCCCCAGCGACAGCATGACATGACAATACTGATTAGACATGACAGCTGCAGTAACAATACTGACTTGGCATAAAATGGTTAATATAATACGACACCACTAACCTGACACGGCATGACAACACTGCCAGAACAAGACATGATATGGCAGCAAAAAAAAAAAAAAAAAAGTTATAAATTGAAGAATTTATTTCTTAATGGATCAACAATATGTTAACCATTCCTTGGTGACATTTGATGAAAAAAGATATATTGAACTTATTAGTAATTGTTCGAAGCTTTGACGATCTTTCCTTAGCTCAGGTAAATGGCATGAATCATGCGTGCAAAAACTAGTGAATCTGAGCGCTATCGATGGATCTGTCTCGAGTGCAGTGTTATCGATGGACAGCGCAGATCTGTCGTCAGCCCGTGACACGTTAACTACCAAACTACGATTATTCAGTTTTCATCTCTTGCGATCTTCTCAAACTCTTATTCATCTTTAAGAGATTTTATTTTTCCTTGGGAAAGATAAGAGGATTATATATAGTCTTTATTAACCCCTATCCTACCGTAGCGCCTTCCTCATCAGCATACCTTAGTCCGATAGCAGCAAGAATAAATAAAGACGTTGGCATAGTGAATGGTGAACGCCAGAATCTTGGTAAGAAGTTCACCAAAATCCAAGCAGAAGGATATATATATATATATATATATATATATATATATATATATATATATATATATATATATATATATATATATATATATATATATATATATATATATATATATATACTTATATATAAGCCACTGTGGTAGAGTGTGCGCTTCGCACGCTGGTGAGCTCGGGTTCGCTTCCCGCCAGAGTTGTAAAAATTTTGGGAAGAGTTCACCAAGCCACTTCGACTTTGGCGGACACAAGGAGTGCTGTGGTTGAACCAATGTCGCATACTAGTATGCTTGCACCCAATCGGCTTAAGGCGGGTCGATTACACTTGGTTCACAGACTACACACACATCCAAAGCCACTACAACACTACAATTACACTCACAAGCACTTCTCACCTTACATACAGTCTCTACCAGACTGCCTAAGCCACTGGGTAGAGATACATTGGTTGTAACGTCCCTGCTTCGGTAGGGATAGGCCGGTCCTGCAGTGGACCTCAACGACTGATGATGCTGATGATGATGATATATATAGCCCCACCTTGCCACTAAGCTGGTGAATTCTATTGTGTTAAGGGAACAGATCAGTCAGTGTAACCATTGCCTGCCTTGCATCATTTTATACTTCACATTATCTTTTCATGCTGTTTAGTGCTTGCATTACTGTACAGTACATGAGTCATTCAACACACTCGGGTAACTCAATTGCACAAGGCATACCAGCAGACTGGGCCGTCCCCGCAACACACAAGAAGCGTTAGGGGAAGGTGGTGGAGGTTAGTTGTTAAATAAGTTGTCTGTGTAAGAAACGATGAGAATTTGTCCCCAGGTTGTGGCATTGAAAGGTTTATGGCACGTAGGAGGACTACAAGACTACATAGCGTTAGAAAACAGATTATCAAGTCTCATTCCCAGAGCTGAACGAATAGAATTAAGGGGAGGGGGAGGATATAATAAATAATCCTCCCTTCATTTCTTTATCTGTAACAGAAAGGATCACTGGGCTGCGTGCAGGGTATCAGTATGAAGTGAGGGTGTTGGTGCACACTCAGGATGGAGCAGCTAATGGAACCACCAACAAGAGAGTTCAAACAGCTACCTTCAACACACCCTGCCACGGTAATATTATTATTGTCAACTTTCAAAACTCCCTGCACTTGTAGTGTTAATACCGACATGTTCTTGTCTGTTGCTTGCCTCACTGTTCTGTTCTTCAATTCTTTTTTTTAAACTTCTCTCATATAATTATTCTCTGCTGTCATATAATTCACTTATATGGTAATAGAGTTCAGAGTCTTTTGTAAACACTGATAATGCTAATATTGTCTTACACTTGTGTTACATTTGATTTTGTACTGTTTTATATTCCTCTTAAATTTCTCTGAATCTTGCTCCACCATTGTCTGATTTATTTTCTTACAGTTGCATTTTTTCTGTCATATATGTAAGATATTTGCATTTACTTTTCCTAAGCTTATCTATTTCTTGTTTGATATGCCAATATACTTTTGAAAGCCTGTTTCCAAAATCTTTTTTTCAGGCGTGTAAATGTTGATTTTCCTTTGTTTGATTTTTTTTTTTTTTACCCTTGCCTTCTGTTGCCTTATATTTATTAGACACTTTCATTTGCTTGTCTTGTGATGTCCGTGTCTTTGTTTATCTTAAACTTCTCTCATCCATATCTAAATGTATTATGCTGTCTGATGCTAGTCTTGTACAATTATGAAGTTCAATCATCCTTTCCAAGCACCTTGCTTTGGTAATGCCAGTTATGTTTTATGTCTTTGTATACTTATACTTTCTTATACTTGACTGCTACTCTAAGTTACATGCCTTATTCCTGTATTACACTTACCTCATATTGTCCCTAACTGATCGTCTCTTGTCTAGTTCTTGTATAAGGCAGTAACAAAGTTCAAATAGTCCTTCCCAAGCTCTGTGTTTTGGTAATGCCAAGCGCTACGCAAGGTCTTGCAGTTCTGAGTCATGTGAAAAGGAGAGGAAAAATTAAAATAATAAACCTTCTTGCTGCCATAAAAACATCTGAATATTTAAGTACTGTAAAAAGTCAAATGTGTTTTATCTTTCAGAGAAATGGTGATTTTTTCTGTTACATTTATGCTGCCTTCAGACCAGTTTATTCCCAACAGGAAGGACTTCTGGGTTTTGAGGTTTTAATGAAAGCTGATTGAAACTCTTTTGTTTTGATATTTTTTTCCTCAGCCGAGGTTATCATTTGGGCACAACAAGAATATATATATATATATATATATATATTTATATATATATATGCACTTTATTTTTTTATTCTTGCTTCCTCTTCACCATTTTAGTCAGCTCATTGTAAATAAGTTTGAGTGAAGAAGTTTAGGAACGCAGAGTGATTCCTCCTGTTTTAAAGATTTTATTTTTGCGCGTATTAGTCATGTGGAAAAAAAAAATCCAGAACCTTAGTACCAATGAACCCAACTCCTAGAACCCCAGGCCGTCGTATTGATATGTTGTTCTTGCTGCTGCCAGCCAGTTATCTTCAGTTTACTGGGGTGGATTGCCAGTGAAAGGGTTTGTCAAGGATGAAGGTGATCCCTCAGGGATGAAAAAGTCTATCAGTTGCTAAGTAGAAGTGTTTAGATTGTAGAACGAACAAGGTTTTTCTGTTACATATCTGTCATCTCCAGACGATTTATTTGTATTTGGAGAGACTTTTCAAACAGAAGGGGGGAAGGGCCTGGTATATCCAAGGAGATATTTCACATGCAGAATAAAATTATCTGATGGGAGGGAATAATAATCTAGAAAAACTGCCAGCATTAACGTTTTGCATACAATGAGGGCATTGGTTAGGGCCTTTTAAAGTTTATTCTTGCCAAGCACAGACCACTTTATTTATCTTAGTGATCTTGACGCCGCTGATGTATGTTTGGTGTATTCCTGTTGATACCACGCAAATTTTTTCACTTTATGCCAGAGCTTTGCACTGGGGAGGTTAATTATACCCTTCGTTTACTCTCCCAGTACATAGGGTGTCTATTAAGCTAGCACTCGAGAGTATTAAAAGAAAAAAAATACATCTCAGGACCGAACTGAAAGTTGATTAATGAGGACAATCATGTAACACTAAATCGTAAAGCCTTACGTAAGCTAAAGAAAATCGTCTGGATACAACAGAAATATACTGAAAACGACATCGCAACAAAATGGTTGACTTCTTCACCACATTGGCGTACTAGTTTACGTATTTGTTGCTTCTTACAGATGATTTTCTTCTCAGTAGTGTTTCCTTTTTACAGAAGGTAAGGGCTGTAGCTCACACATCATGAACTGTACATGAAACTCCCCCTAACGTTAATAAAACTGTCCAAAGACAACAAAGAGCTAAGCAGTCACAATGAGTCCTTGCGCAAAGGACAATTTTTTTCTGCTCTTGCTACCCCAGACTATTGTATTTAGATTTGAAGTAACATCTACAACTGGATTTGCTAAATATAGCCTTCATTAATCATTCAGTAACCAGGGGATTCTTTTCACCTCAAGAAATTCGCCAGGTGGTGTTAAAAATCGTCCGTTCATTTATTGCTTCAGAGAGTGAACAGGATATAGCAAACTAGACTACAGTACTTACGACAGGCATTTAAGGTCACGGTGTCCGTTCGTTAACCCTGAGTTGCTTTTTGCGAGCAGAAGAACACAAACATTTTCAGACTGCACCCCTTTTAGGCTAGAACCGTGTGGGGCGTCTTAACCCACTAGACCACCAGGAAGGAAGAAGGTAGTATAAGATCACCTCATTGCGCTGTAGAGTTAAGAGTATTTGTACCCAGTTGTGCATTTTATTTTATTACATAAAGGTTGCGTATACAAGAGGAATTAAATTTTATGCATATCGAATGCACGAAGGTTATTAATACATAGACTATTAATGCTAGTTCTCAGTCTTCCCCTAGAACAAGCCCGCCAGTACTAAGTTTATATCCAGGGACGCAATTGTTACACTGTGTATTGGTAGGAAGAGAAACCTTCACATTATCTGTCCTTGAACCCAGTGTCATGCAGTTCCTCCTCCTCTTTTAGAGAGGCTGCGAGGGAGTTTGAAGGACGCTTGTACTGTCGGTCAGCGGTATTGCCCAGCTGTGCCGATGCCACCGTATGAAGGCGTTCCTTACCAGCACCTGTATTGCTTGGTGAAAAATGGAAACAAACTGAGTCTACCAGCCTAAATGCTGCAATCCTTCTTGGTTCTGAAGTTTGTTTTTTTATTGTCCATATGTTTTTTTTTTTTTCTGCTCATTTTCGGCTGGTCAGATATTGCTGTTTTCATTTTGACTAGCACTCATTAACAAGAAGTTATCGCTAGAATATGGTGGTAATCAAGAAGAGGTGCTTTATGCAAGGATACAGAGTCAGAGCATTGTCTTACTCTGACACTATGTAACAAGAAATTATAACTAGCATACCGTCTTAATCACAAAGAAGTGCCATGGAAAGGATTTGCAGCTGCAATATTGTCTCATTCCGCTGTTTTTACGAGAAATACGCTACACAAGAAAGAAAATGTCTGCCAAGTTAAGGCTGATGGACTGCTGTTATATATTCCACTTACTATTTATGCTTTTACTGTATTCCAGGTATGTGTTACTATAGGTTCCTGTTTATATGTTTTTTTGTTTCTCAAGTTCCAGATTACGTATTTCAGGTTCCTAGTTAGGTACATGCTATGGTTCAGGTTCCAAGCGACGTATTTCAGGTTACCAGTTATGTACTTCACGTTCCTATTAACAAATTTTTGTATTTCAGGTTCCAAGTTACATATTTTAGGTTGCTAGTTATGAATTCAGGTGGTTAGTTACGTATTGTTTCATGTTCCTTGTTACGTATTTATTTGCTTCATGTTCCAAGTTACAAATTTCAGGATAGAAGTTATGTAATCCTGGTTCCTTGTTACAAATTTACTGCAATTCATGTTCCATGTTGCCTATGTATTGTATTTCAGGCTTCAAGTTGTGTTTTTCCTGTGTAACGTGCTTGTATTGTTTCGTCAGGTTCGGATATTAACATGACTGACCTCACCGCGTCCATCACCAACCACTCGGCTCTGTTGACCTGGGTGAGTGCCACATTGTTCGTCATGACCGAACTATCGTCTGGTGTAAGAGGTTTCGCAGCGTCTCTTGTTTAGCGATTTTTTCTTCTTCTGACACCATATTATTTGTTTTGTGTTATGTTTATCTGTTTAATATCGACGTAATTTTTCAGTCATATGATATGAATAAGTATCTACTTAATATCAACACAAGTAGGGTCAGTATTAGTGTGTGTCTGTTGCATTCTATATTGCGAGGAAGACGCATTACATGTCCAAAGTTATCCCCTTCACCCCAGTGACATTTTTCATTCTATACTTGTTTCTTTACAATATGTTATTCAACTCTGGAGAGACTTTTCGAAGTGGCGGAGTTTGATGAAGCATTCATTCATCCCTTCACTAACAGGGGTCTGTTGTAAGATAATATTAAGCACTGATTGGTACCACTATTGGAATACATAAATACGTCATGGGAGTGAAGGGGCTGACGAGAAATTTGACCCTGAACTTTGACTCTGCCAACAACTTCCTTACAGCCAGAAGACTGAATTAAGGATAAGTCAAAACTACAACTCTCCCCATCAAGCTATCAGACAGAACCGGTTCGACCCAACTTGGACCGTATCTTGAGTCTAGTCGGGTCAAAAGGGTTGTACCTTCTCAATAAATACAACTATAATGTGTAGGTGTACTATCTACAATGCTTCTAGTAGTATTCCACTCCTTCTACCTCAGTTTTGAGGCGTATCGGACACATTACTCTCTGACGCGTCATCTCTTTCCTTGCCTAGCCACCGTGGAGTGCAGACCTCTCACCAGTATCTCTCTTGCCTTAGACTCTGCTTTATTTACCGAGGAAGGATTTTCGGGCTTTATTCCACATTTTTGCCGTCGAGTGACTTTGTCTGTGGCATTGAGAAGGATTTTCTGTGGTTTTACCTACTTTTTTTGAGACTACGTCTCTGTCTGACTGTGTGTGAGTGTGGGTGTGCGTGTGCGAGCAAGTGTGGGAATTTTTTTTCCCACGGCCTGCCGTTAGTGTCCCTCAGCGTGGTACGACGCCGAACCCTGAAGGATTGCCGTTAGGGCATTTCCATGAGGGAGGGCCATTAGGGACTGGTTATAGGAAGCACTGAGGGCAGCTCTGGTAGATCAGGGAATGAAATGACAGCATCCAGCAGCAACACGACACCCCAAGGAGGCGACAACAGAGGGTTAGTTGGAGCGAGCGGGACGTCCGTGCTATATGGGCGCAAGTCTTCAGTAGCTGCGTGCCCCTACTCCCCAGAACCGGCCTGACCAGGACACCTCAGCCTGGGCTCATTACCCTCTCTCCAGCCCAGCCTGCATCAGGATCAGGGTGGAGTTGAATCTTATGCCCCATACAGCGCCCCAGAAACGGCCTCCAACCGCTCACCTCAGGAGACGGCCTCCAGCTGCTCCCCCTTAGAGACGGCTTCCAGCTGTTCGTACTTGGAGACAGCCTCTAGCCGCTCCACCAGGACCACACACTCCAACTGCAGGGCCTGTGACGGCCTCCAGCCACACACGGGGGAAGAAGGGTACGTCCCCTTTCCACCTGCAGGAAACACGGAGGGCATGACACTGGCGACGGCCTCCTGCTGCGCCTGCTGATGGGTAACGGCCTCCAGCCGCTCCATGCCCGCATGTCACCCTTCACACGGAACTCAGGCAATAGCCTCTAGCCGTGCCCATAGGCAGGCGATGGCCTCCAGCCGTGCCCCGTCTGTGGTCCCGTTAGGAAGTCAGGCCCCAGAGACGGCCTCCTGCCACGCCAACAGAGTTGGGAAGGCCTCCAGCCACCCTCCTCCTGTTGCCCAAGGGACCTTGGCGATGACCTCCTGCTGCGCCAGGGAGGATAGCTCTCAAAGCTCCTCGCCCCCTGTGACTTCGCAATGTCTCTCCCCCTACAGCTGTAGCAGAGTCGAGTGTGGCAGCCTCCAGATGGAGAGCAACCCAATTGAGGACTGGTGGCACAGCTCTGTACTATCCCCAGGGCTGTTCACCTTGCGCCGGTGCCTGCCCGTGACGGACCCTTCCCTGGGACAGTGCCACAGCCCTACCCTGATGGCGGGACACCAGAGATGGGACCGCAGTCTTCAGGATCCCAGCAGCGCCCCCAGCACCCCAGAGCAAGGCCTCCCCAGTTCCCGCCCCAAATGGCTCCGCTCTTCCACCAGGCGGATACGAGAGCACCTGGGGAAGCTGTTTGGCCCATGTCCTGTGGGCCAGACCCCTGTCCACCGCCCCCAACACGAGGAGCCCCTCACCACACCCAACCCGAAGGAGACGACCCTCACCCCGGCCCAGGACTAAGTGACTCAGGTGTGTGTGTATGTGATATAGTGACTTACAGTGCCATACAGTGCCCATTGGAGGAACGAGAGAATTCCCGATTCAGAGCATCAGTGACAAGCCACCTGTGATCTCTCTCCCCCCCTTGTGACTGTGCCAACCTATCGTGCAACTCAGCTCTCCCACCCCCACCTCCCCTCAGTGACCAGACCCACTCTAGGAAAGAAGCTTAGAACGAGTGTTTAGCAGTGAAACAAGGAACTCCCACAGAACTGGGAGCCACTACGGTGAGAGACTGCAGCACTGAGTTAGAGACAGTGAACTAGCCCCACACGCACTTACCCTGATACAATAATACCGACTCTCTCTTGTATCCTGCATGATACGCTCAAACTGATCAGCAGCCCAAAGACTGATGTAACATAAATATTGTGTGATTGTCTGGAGTCCTGTAATTTAGAATTGGTGAATATACGTGTAGGTTGTTGCCCAGAGTTTTTATGCCCTGTTCCTCCTGTGTTTGTGTTCTAGCCCCAGTCTAGAAAAGGACCCACCTACATGCCAGGTGATTCTAGGGCGGGAAGCCAACATAAAAACACCCAGCATAACAACGGTGGACAGCGGTGCTTCTTGACCCTGGCAGAAATAATATTAAAAGAGGAACAAAACAGGGAGAATATCAAAATGGCAACAAAACCACACGTTCAATTACCCAAGTTTGACCAGGAACAGTAGGACATCCATACATATTTGTTTATCATCAAACCACTGCTCGATATTGGGTTTGAGGATGATAGACAGAAAATAACAGTAACCCTACCCTTGTTGGGCGAGGCAGCAGCCAGCATTGTGCCCAAAGTCATCCCTGAATTAACATGGGCAAATTTCACAAAGATAGTTACACAGGCTATCACACCCTCTTTGGGAAGAGTAGTGGCACTGTCACAATTGGACAGTTTAACATACGACGGCAGCCTGGACGACATACTGATCCAGGCAAGGCGGCTTGTCACCGCTGCTTACCCAGAAGCAGACACAGAGACCCGGGATGAACGTACTTTCAATACCCTGATCAGAGTCTTCCCAAGCATGGTCAAGGAGCACTTCACCAATGGGAGATCTAGACGGGGACATCCAGCTGATACGATGCCACATGACCTCCTGCTCCGCTCCCCAACAAATTAATGCAGTTAGCAAGTTCCTGACCAACAAACCGGCACCGCACAGCAAGCCATGACCACCTCCAGACCTCATCAGCCCCACACAGGCACCCCAGGTACCTAGGGCTTACCCCCCTAGCAAACGCCTCAGCCAGAAAGAGAGCCAAAACCTCATCTCAATTAACCCCTGGGAGTTCTCTGTGTGTAGCCACCGATGCCCACTCCATGTCATACGGTAGTAACTCAAGGCTGCCAGGTGGAAGCTAGGCACCCCAGGCCAACGCCAAGTGTCGTCTCTGGAGGATGAGGGCCCTGAGAACAACACCTCACCTGCCGAGAACACTGACCCAAGGGAACCGGAGCCAGAGGAAGAGGAAATTCCCCAGCAGCTGGACTTTTTTAGGCCTACCTCCACACCTCCCCACGGTGGCAGGGGCCACTTCTCACAAGTACCGCCCCCCCCAGTCTACAACAAGATGAGACTGAACTGGGTGAAGGCATGGCTGTTGGTCAACACGGGAGTGACCAGATCTTGCCCATACAGCCACTTTTACTCTCATCACAAGTCTGCTTTCGACCCACTTTTCCCTATGTCGACTCATCTTGTAGATGCCGGGGATGGCCCCCTGCCCATCCGTAGGGAAACATGGGCCTTACACACCGACACCCACCAGCACACCTCCACTCAACATAAGTTTATCGTCTTTGATTCCACATGTCTCAACTATGATGGATACCTGGGGCTGGACCTCTTGCAAAAGCTATGAATCACCATAGATTGCCACAAGCGGCAACTCCAGTTCAGGAGGTCGCCAGCCCCTGCCCCTGATCCTCCATAATCAGTGTGAACCTGCACCCCCCTTTCCCCCCCTCCTCCCCCTTCCCCAACCCCTACCCCTGCCCTTCCAGAATCAGTTTGCCCATGCACCCGTCCCCCCTTCCTCTCCCTTCCCCTCTCCCCTCCCCCCACCCCTCCTGGCCCCCCTCCCCCACCTTCCCTGCCATCATCATCTCCTCCATAACAATTCCACCACATCACAAAACTGGGCTCCCATTGACCAGGCTGACCGGAACATCAGTCCTCTTCTTCCCTAATGTGCTGCCTGGATCACTTTCGGCCTGTCTCCTGTCCCCCACCTTCCTCCCCCCATGCATTGTGGCAGTCAAGATCACCAATATCACTACGACACCGTTCACACTACCAAAGGGGCTCTTAGTGGGAGAAATGGAAGAAGCGGAGCCCTGCCCCACCACTACCCCCTCTACCCCCACTCCCCTGCCCCCCTTCCCGAGCACCTCTCACCTCACCAGACTGACACTCTCTGCCACCTCCTCCTGGACTTTCAGGACCTTTTTGCATCAGGCCCCTCCGACATCAGCCACATCACCTACCTGACGCATCAGATACACACCACAGGACCACCAATCCGGCAACCATCCCAACGGAAAAAACAGAAACAATGGGTGGAGGAAGACAGGCAGGTCCAAGAAATGCTCGATGCTGGCATGATTTCACCCTCCACGAGTCCCTGGTCCTCCCCCATCGTCCTCGTAAAGAAAAAGGATGGCACCATGCGATTCTGCGTGGATTATCGCCACCTCAACGACATGACCATCAAAGATGCCATCCCACTTCCCAGGATCAACAATTCCCTTGACTCCTTGTGTGCACCTCCTGGTTCTCCACCCTGGACCTCTAATCGGGGTATTGGCAAGTCCCAGTGCACCCAGAGGACAGACAGAAGACTGCATTTTCAAACAGCAACAGGAAACACTGTGAATTCAACATCCTCCCCTTCAGCTTCTGCAATGCCCCCGCCACCTTCTCCCAGTTGATGGAGTCCGTCCTCAGCAGCCTTACCTGGGAAATTTGTCTCGCGTACTTGGATGATGTCATTATTTTCACCAAAACATGGGCCAATCACCTCCGACACCTCAGGAGGGTCTTCCAATGTATCCGTCAGGCCGGCCTGAAGCTATGCCCCTCCAAATGCGTCCTGGCCACCCGGACCATATCCTTCCTGGGGCACGCAATCTCCTGAGACTGAATCGCACCTAACCCAGACAAATTGCATGCCATCATCGATATTCGCCTACCCCGGGACATCCACGAAGTCTGGACCTTCCTACACCTTACCTCTTTTTACCGATGCTTCATTAAGGGATTCGCCAATATCACCAAACCTCTTCTCGACCTGACCTGAAAACGGGAGCCTTTTACTTGGACCAACGAATGACGGGAGGCATTTCATGAACTGAAGCGCAAGCTCACCACCACCCCGATTGTAGCCTTCCCTGACTGCACCCTCTCCTTCTGGCTATATACAGATGTTTCCCTGATAGCCATCGGTGCCATCTTTGCACAAGTGCAAGAGGGATGAGAGCACATCATTGCCTGCACCAGCTGCACCCTGAATCAGGCGGAGTGGAATTATGCCATCACCAAACGGGAGTGCCTGGACACTGGAGCATTTCCAGGCCTATCTTTCTGGGACCCACGTCACAATTATCACTGACCACCAGTCGCTCCAATGGCTCCGCCAGTCCGACACTTACAACACCCAGCTCGTCAGATGGAGGGAGATCTTGGAGGAGTTCGACTATGAGATTTCCTACAGCCTCGGCAAACTCCACACAAAAGCTGACGCGCTCTCCCCTCTCCCCAGCCTTGCACTCCAACCCGGATCAGTACTCCTCATCCGGTGGTGCAACAAAGAACGGTCCCCTTGGATCCCACCCCACTTGTTCACTAAACTGCAACACATCGTCCTCGCCCCTGATGATGCCCTAGATGCCATGAAACACCTCCATTCAGACAACATGATCCACCTCAGGACGAAAAGGCTCCTCCAAATTTTCAATGACATTTATTGGACCCCAACGCCTCCCAACTGGCCAAGCAGATCACTCAATCCTGCCAGGTATGTGCACTGGGCAGGGACATTACCTGCACCTCCGGCCCTTCAGAGGGTATTACTACCCACAATCCCTGGCAGTTGCTGTCCGTGGACATAGTAGGGCCCTTGCCACCTAAGGCGGGCTATTGATATATCATCACCTTTATTGATACCTACTCTAAGTTCCTCATCGCGTGCCCAGCCAAGAAACACCACACCGTGGCCGTGGCCGACGCCCTAGTCCGCCACGTCTTCCCCTATTTTGGAATCCCTCAGGGCCTGCACTCGGACAACACCTCCAAATTCACCAGCACCATCTGAAAGGAGCTATCTGACCTATTCGGCTATGACATTTCCCACTCCTCCCCGTATTGGCCACAAGGAAACAGAATTTGTGAAAGGAGCCACCGTCCCCTTATGAATCAAGTATGGGCCCGAATCGAGGGAACAAAAAATGAAGACAGGCCGGACCACGTCAAAATCGTCCAATGGGGTATGAACTCTTGCCCTAGGGAAGACAGCATCTCCCCGCATGAATGCTTGTTTGGGGAGGTGCCCCTCCTCTTTCCCCTACGATGACACCTGCAGCCACCCTCCACCCCTCCCACGTCTGATCCCCTCTACCACCTCAAGAGGCAATTCCACCACCTCCAACGTGGCCTAGACCTCCAACCTGATGTGGCCCCCTCCAGCCCCTACAAGCCAGGTGACACCGTGATGGTGGCGAAACTACCAGTTTCCCTCAAGCTTGCCCCGTGCTTCATGGACCCCTACATAGTCACCCATGTTCCTAACCCCTACCAGGTAACCATAGACTACAACCACATTCCCCACACCTACAGAAACTGTTATGTCAGCCCCTTTCGTGTTCCCTCCCCTTCCCCCATTCACCCCACCCGCTCCACCTGCCCTAACACCTCACCATCTTCTCTCACCACCCCAGGACCCCCTCCTGATTGATACCATTGCTCTGTCACCCCCTTCTCCTTCCTCCCCTCCTCCTTCCCATCATCGCCAATGCCTCCCCCGACAACGCCACATCACACCTCACTGCCACTCTCACCAGTGCCACAAAACCCCCCAACCAGCCACTGCCCCCCTTCCCCGCCAATTCACCTGCTCCCCTTCTTCCAACCCCCACAACACCCACACCGCCCAAGATCACGACACCAACTGCACACACACCGCCCCCTACCACTGCCCCCCCCCGCATCATCATCCCAAACTTCCCCATCCATCCCCACCACCCCCACACCTCACCGGGCCCGACCAAAGCAACCTGAAAACACACGCCCGCATCACCACCCACACTCACCCTCAGAACCACAGTCACCCGCTCGGGCCACATTTCATGCCTTGCCACCAGGTACACAACCATTCCATCTCCCACCCCCCCATCCTCACCTCCACCACAACATCCAACCACTGCCAGCTCTCCCACTCCTAACACAACTATCACCCTCATGATACATCAGGTTCAACCCCTTCCTACCTCAATCCCCAGGAAGAAACTGTGTGCGATGCCCCAGCGTAAAACTACCACCGCCTCCCCACTCGCCAGCATTCAGCTAAGGCCCCTGACAAGATGACTATAGTGGACTATGAAAGTAAGGCATGCCACCTGGGCACCAGCATTCGGGGAGAAGCACCGTGTCCGCGGGCCACACCACCTACTCAAGCTCCTCCAAACAGCTGTTCAACCATCCACCCTCTTCCTCACCTGCGCCTCACACAGAAATGAAGACAAGATGACCAAGCACTGAACCACCCTACTCCAACACCTGATGCCGGCTTACGACACCAACACCACTAAAACGTACTACCTCCAAGCACGGGGACGTGACTTTTCCCACCCTGACGGTGGTGAAATGACAACATCCAGCAGCAGCACGACACCCCCAGGAGGCGACAATAGAGGGTTAGTCAGCGCGAGCGGGACGTCCATGCTATGTGGGTGCAACTCCCCAGTAGCTGCATGCTCCTACTGCCTGGAAGCGGCCCGACCCAGACACCTCAGTCCAGGCACATTACTCTCTTGCCAGCCCAGCCTACATTGGGATCAGGGCAGAGCTGAATCTTATGTTCCATACAGCACCCCAGAGATGGTCTCCAGCTACTCCCCCTTAGAGACGGCCTCCAGCCACACACGAGGGAAGAAGGGTACGTCTTCTTTCCACCTGCAGGAGACATGGAGGACACGACACTGGCGACAGCCTCCTGCCGCACCTGCAGACGGGAGACGGCCTCCAGACGCTCCACGCCTGCACGTCGCCCTTCACACCGGGCTCAGGCATTGGCCTCTAGCCATGCCTGTATGCAGGCAATGGCCTCAGCTGTGCCCCATCTGTGGTCCCGTCAGGGAGTCGGGCCCCGGCTATGGCCTCCTGCCATGCCAACAGGGTTGGGAAGGCCTCCAGCTGCCCTCCTCCTGTTGCCCAAGGGTCCTTGGCGACGGCCTCCTGCCATGCCAGGAAGGGTACCTCTCAAAGCCCTTCGTTCCCTGTGACTTTGCAACGTCTCTCCCCCTACAGCTGTAGCAGAGTCGAGTGTGGCAGCCTCCAGATGGAGAGCGACCTGATCGAGGACTGGTGGCAAGGCCCAGTACTATCCCCAGGGCTGTTCACTCTGCAGCTGATGCCTGACGTCGACTTGCCTGTGACGGATCATTCCCCGTGACAACACCGCAGCCCTGCCCTGACAACGGGACACCAGAGAGGGAACTGTAGTCTTTGGGATCCTGACGGTGCCTCCAGCACCCCAGGGCGAGGCCTGCCCAGTTCCCACTCCAGACGGCGCCACTTTTCCACTAGGAGGATATGGGAGCGTCTGGAGAAGCTGTTTGGCCCGTGTCTTGTGGGCCAGACCCCTGTTCACCGCCTTTGACACCAGGGGCCCCTCACCATGCCCAACCCAAAGGAGACGATCCTCACCCTGGCCCAGGACTGAGTGACTCAGGTGTGTGTGTATGTGATATAGTGACTTACAGTGCCGTACCGTGCCCAGTGGAGGAACGAGAGAATTCCTGGTTCAATGCATTAGTGACAAACCACCTGTGATCTTTCCCCCCCCCTTGTGATAGTGCCAACCTATTGTGGAACTTAGCTCTCCCACTCCCACCCTCCCCCAGTGACCAGACCCACGCTCGGAAAGCAGCTTAGAACCAGTGTTTAGCAGTGAAACAAGGAACTCCCACAGAACTGGGAGCCACTGCAATGAGAGACTGCGGCACTGAGTTAGAGACAGTGAACTAGCCCCATACGCACTCACCCTGATACAATAATACCGACTGTGTCTCTCGTATCCTGCGTGATACGCTCGAACTGATCAGCAGCCCAAGGATTGATGTAACATAAATATTGTGTGATTGTCTGCTGTTCCTGTAATTTAAAATTGGTGAATATATGTGTAGGTTGTTGTCTGGAGTTTTTATGCCCTGTTCTTCCTATGTTTGTGTTCTAGCCCCAGTCTAGAAAAGGACCCACCTACACGCCAGGTGTTTTAGGATGGGAAGCTGACCTAAAAACACCCAGCATAACAGGGAAGACCCTCACAGGGCAGTGGCAGGGCCTCCTACGTCTTCCTTTATAGGGAGGGGAACATAGGTTGCCAGTTATTGTAGGAACTTTTACTTTTTTTTTTTTTGACAGTCTGAGTGTCTATATATGAAGTCTGTGTGCATTGTCTGTGAGTGCCTGTCTGTCTGTCTGACTCATGAAGGGATCAGGCATCCCTAGGCCCTCGCGGTCTACCTGACTCCCGCTCTCTCTGTCAAGGCCCTCCCTGCTGACTCCTGTTGTTGGCGAGAAGCAGGAGAGGCGTCTCTCTGATGCCAGCTCCCACTCGTTGGTGCACGGAGATTCCCCTGCCTCTCAATCCCTGCCTAGGCCTAGGGGAGCTGTTGCTCACCTGCGCGGTGCTGCCTCGACCCGCTCTGTCAAGGTAGCCCGCCTCCATGAGGCAATGAAGGAGGTCGCACCTGCTCCACCCTCTCCCTCCACCACCTCCGGCACCACAGCATCCTCCCATGCTGCCAATGGCCCTGTCTCACAGCAGAGGACGCCACACCACCTGGCACCTGCCACCTCCAAGCCGTCTTCCTCTACTCCCTGCTCTGCTCCCCATTTTGGTGCAGACTCGGCTATTTCAGCTGACAGGGTGCCCCAAGCTGCTGCTCTTCCCACCCAGACTGCTGCCTCTACTGCTTCTTCTGTCGATGCTGTCTGGACCCTTGTGTATAAAAAATCATGGCGAGTGACGCAAAGAAACGCCCCACACCTGGCATCATGCTCAGTGGCTCCATGCCCCTTGGTCTCTGTCAGGGCACCTCCATCACCCTGCTCAATCTTCCCGGCCTTCCACGTGCCTCCTCAGGAAGGATTCGGCACCAGCTATGATGCGGTTGCAGCCCTGGAACAACACCTGACAGGGCTTGCTGTCACCAGCTGCTTTGGCCATGACGAGAGCTGTGTGCTAGCCCCGACCGAGGAGGAGGCATATTAGCGACTGAAGGCGCCGACAGAGGACGAGGCCCTGCTGGTGAAGATCATTGAGCTAACTCAAGGAGACCAACTGACAAAAGCCACTGTGATGGGATACCCCAGGCGTATGCTGTTGAAAATTCTACTGAAGCACAACTTGGTGGATGAGGCCATGCAATGCCAAAATTGGCACATGCAGGAGGAGATGCAGCAGGTGTGTGTGACCCTGTGAGGCCTGCTAGTGCTGCATCTCAGTCTGGGGAAATGGGGGGTATACTATCTCTGCAGTTACACACCAGAGCCACTACAATGTTACTGCTGCCAGCAATATGGTCACCATTGTGCGACCTGCAGTCGCTTTGTGGTGTGCAAGATCTGCAGTGGTGCACACGACACTGAGCAGTGTCTGGTGCGTTTCAAGGTGAAGGAGCCAGTAACCTCCTGATGCCCTAACTGAGCAGGGTCGCATCATCATCCCAGCTGTCCTGCGAGGGTGACGAGGGTGACACAGGGTCAGGAACAGCAGGTTGCCTGGGCGTGGAACCAACAGGCCGCCCGTGCAACTCCAGCTACCCCGGTCACTTTTGTCTGGGGACAGCAACATCACCCTCCCACACCAACGCCACCACCCCTCGACGAGGCAGACTTCCCGCCTCTGCCCTCAGCCCTAATCCAAGGCCAGACGTATGTCGAGGTCCATCCCTCAGCACAGCAGTCGTCCCACGGTCCCCCACTCAGCTCAGACCTCCACCTTTCCCCAGCTCTCATCTAAGCAGCCCCACTCTTCTCAATGGAAGAGCTCAAGATGCTGGGGACACAGATTGCAGTGGCTGTGGTGCAGGCCATCACTGTGGTCATGGGGACACCCATGAACACGGAACCTGCTGTAGCCATGGTCTAACGGATCCTTGACAAGGTGTTCGAGGAGAAGCGGCAGCTCTATTCCCCTGCCCCTCCTTTCCCTTGCAGGACACCACGCTGAGCACAGGAGGCCACGTCTCAGCCTTTGTCTGTCACGACACTAGCCAATCGGGTGCCTCCCCCCACTCCTACCCCTTTGGAGCCCCAGCTGACCCTGGCGGTGGTCATGACGGAGGAAGTGACCACATTTCTCATGGAGGATGCCTCGCAGCTGACGCTACCTGCCTGCGAGATACAACCACCCACCTCTGCATCCTCCAGTGGAACTGTTTAGGAGTTAGGATTAAGCTCCCTCTCTTACAGAAGGCAGCTATAAGGGATCATCCTCATGTCTTCCTGCTTCAGGAGACACTTCTGCTGGAGCGGGTGGCTTTCCATCTCCTGGATACACCACCCACCTCCTCCTGTTTGTTCATGGCATCACACGGGGATGTGCCATTCTGGTTCAGGACCACATCGCAACCACAGATTGTGACCCCCCCCTCCTTTCTGTGGGCCTGATGTAGAGGTACAGGGTGTGGTTCTGTACCTGGCGACTACGTCCCTAACAGTGTACAACGTACACTGAAGTCACAGGGACACCCTGGAGGTGGAAGACCTGTTCTCCAGGCTACCACTGACCCTGTGTACACTGGGGGCAACTTCAATGCCCACCATGCCCTTCTCTCCTCGCCCCTTCAGTCTAATGAAGCAGGGCGGCACATCTTAGTCCTAGAGGAGATGGGTGGTGTCTCCCTCTTAACCCGCCCCGTCCTGTCGACGTATGGGTACGTTGCAATGATTTACATTTGCCAGTCCCGGCGACGTACCGGTACGTCGTGAAATTGCAAGGTCCCTAATTTGCAGAATTTTCAATTTTCACGCGTGATTTTTCGTATGTATACACGGGACACCTTCCTCTATTCCTCTGCAAGATGCCAAGCAGGGACAATGCTTTACACCACATAACCTCCCCCCTCCCCCCTCACGCCATTGTCTCGGCAATTCACCTGTTACCAGTGACCTGGCCAATAAAGACATTCAGGGCCAGAGTGATTCCCCAATCGATGACAATGTGGAGGACAAGGTTTACATAGCATTAGAGGAAGAAACAGTCAGAAATGATGATTAGGTAATGTGGGAAAAAAAGGTCATGAATGGTGATTAGTTAGTGAGTGAAACAATGCTTATAATGCCATATTACTGCTTGAAAACCAATATACTCTCATACTACATATAAATTCGTACCAAGTAAATAAATAAATACCGTTTATGAGTGGATAAAATAGTTACCTCCCCATAGAACTCGTTTCTTTGGTGCCAGCATGTTAGAAAACCCAGTCAGGTAAGGAGGAACTCCTACCTGAATTGAGTATTTTAAACCTCAGGTGAGCAATTTCTCTATGAATTTTCGATGTTTCTCACCAAAAGTGGAGATCTTAGCCAAAAAAAATTTTTTCAAAAATACCTCGGGACTGGGGGATGTAGGAGGTGTGGAAAACCTCGGGATGTGACGGGTTAAACAACACTGCCTATGCCACGCACATTGATGGTGGTTGGCTTGATTTAGCCTTCGTCTCCTCCCCGGCTTGGCAACATGGTTGTTGCACCCTTACCTTGCGAATGATCACTTTGCTATAGAAGTCACTCTGCCCACGGCTCCACTTCCACCTCCACCACTCCTGTCTCCATGGTGGGATCTCCTCAGGGCAGACTGGGCAGCTTTTGACCAAGCTTTAGCCGCAGTCTTTGTGGCATTTCGTCCTGCCCCAGACCTCGAGGGCTGAGCAGATCAGCTTGTCTGTGTTTTTACGCAGGCTGCATTGCTAGCTATTCCACTGTGGTGACAATACTCAAAGTTCTATCAGGACAGCTGGATCTTTTGCAACAGGGTCAGGGAACTGAACAACAGGCTTAATGTGGCACACAGGCAGTAGCGATGGTACTGTACATCTCCACACCATTGGCACCTAGCTGCTGTCACACGCCATGTGGCCTCTGAGAAGCGTTGCATTAAGGAGAAGGAATTGATTAGATGGTGTCATACCTTGGACTCTCACTCCACTCTCAGTGAGATGTGGAGGAGAGTCCAGTCCATGTGTGACCCAAGTCCTTCTCGACAGCCCTCTCATCCTGATCCTGCTGCTGAAGCCAGCCATCTTGCACAGCACTTTGCAGACCGTTCTGTCTCTCACAATCTCCTGCAGCCTGTACGAGTCCTACAGCTGCAGCTGTTGGCTTCCTGTGTTGCAGCGATTCAGGCTGCCTGTGAAAGATCTGACCCCGCTGATTGCCTCATCACCAGTGGGAAACTTCACAAAGTGCTGCACTGCAAAGGGGACACTGCAATGGGACTTGATGGGCTCACATACTCTGTCCTATCTCATGCTAGAAATTGTGGTAGGGAGTGCCTGCTCGATCTGCTCAACCTCTCGTGGTCTGAGGGCCATTTGCTGAGGTCGTGGAAGACAGGTGTTATTCACCCGATCCTGAAACCTCATGATCGCACCACCATGCATCCTATCTCCCTCCTCAGTGCCATTGCTAAGACAGCTGAGCAGGTAGTTCACACCCGACTATCCTGGAGATTGGGACCACGTCACCTGAGGATATTTGCATATCACACAGGCAGGAGTGCCACCCACTGTCTTGAACCCTTCCTTGGGGAGCTTTGAGGTGGGCAGGGGATGGCTGTCTTCCTCGACCTTGAAAAAGCCTTTGAATTGGCTAACCTGCTGGCTATACAGGCTGCCTTTGCAGCACAGGGCGTAGAAGGAAGGCGTTTGTCATAGGTGGGGGACTCTATTAATGATCGCACTACAGGGGTTAGGTTTCAGGGGTGGCTCTCTCCTTTGTACGACCATCATAATGGCATACTCCAGGGGAGCATGTTAAGCCCCTGCTTTTTAACGTCCTTATGGAAGGTTTGCTCGCTGTTGATTATGGGCCAGGCACCACACTGCTTTGTTATGTGGATGATCTGTCACTTATTTTCTCAAGGAGGGACTGCTTTACCCAGGCCCCTACTGCTCTTTCCAGGCTGCATGCCAAGTGCAGCAAACTGGGGCTGAAGGTCAGGCTTGAGAAAACCCGGTGCCTATCATTCAGTCTCCGCCCTCCCGACTTCCCACTGATGTTTGGTGGCCACGGTCTGACACTTGTCACCCTCCACCAGTATCTGGGGGTCTAGTTTGACAGCGGGTTCACCTTTGCTAGGCATGTCAAATATCTCCATGAGCAGGCGGCAACCCGCACTGCTGCCCTCTGCTACCTCTCTAGATGCAGTCTTGGGATGTCCTATACTGTCCTGAGGACTTTCTACATGCATGTTATTTGATCGGTCCGCTTCACCAATCTTGCCTCACATTCCACTGGATCTCTGGAGGTGCTTCAAAACGATGCACACAGTGTTATAATGGGTCCTCCCCGCTGGACCCATCTGATTAATTTACGTATGGAGAGTGGCTTTCCCTACCTTGAGCATGGAATAGCATTGCATGTGGTGGCAGTGACGCTCAGACTGTTGCAACAACAGTCTCATCTACCTGTTTCTGATTTACTGCAGCAGCTGTTAGGCAGGTCCCCCAAATGTGCTACCCAAACGAGATTGGGCTCATGCCACGGCTGCTGTTATCCACAGCCTGGGTGTGGCACTGGAGGTATGTTTGGATCCTGACTTGCCTTGTCCGGGTCATGCTGCCCCAGATCCCTGAACACCCCCTCCTTTTGACATCTTGTGCCCTACCATGGCGAAACTTTGACACTCCATTCCTGTCATCCTTTGGCAGAAGGGGCTCAGTAGGGTTACTGCCTTAACCCCTTAACCGCGGGGCGTCACTTTCGTGATGCTTGGGAGCAAGGGATCATACCATGGGGCATCACTTTTGTGATTCTGTGTTATTTTGAATTCGCCCGGGTTTTAAGTGGTGGTTTGTATCATCTATCAGTACTGCCAATGTCCAACACTAGTCAGCACTCCTAATCTCATCTGTACTCCCATCCATTGCTGACAATTTAGCCATTTCTCCCCGTTCTTGACTCCCCTCCCTACCTCCCCTCCATTACCCTCTCGTCTCGCCTGCCCGGCCGTGCTATGCTAAGTAAATCTTCCCTGGAATTTTCCACTGATTTCATCCATGGAAATAAGCCCTATGCCCTATTCTTATACCAAATAATATATACAAAAAAGAAATAAGGTAAGTGATAGTGCCATACACCTGGAATTGGCTAATTATCACCTGACAACACGTCATGTGCAGTCGTTCGTTAATTTTCGCTGTTTATTTCCCCTTGAAATATCCCGTATAGTCTATTCTCGTGATAAAAATATATATAAGAAAGGAAGGGAGAACCCTAAGTGATATTTACATTCACCTGGAACTACCTAATTTATTATGTATTGTCTAGATTTCCTGCCAATCATTTCATAGCGTATATATTAGCAGCTGTCACCACGCTGACATTGGCAGCATTGCACTCCCCCTAGGCAGGCCGCCACACTGTATTCAGTTTACTGTCGTCTTTCAAGGTGAAAGCACGTCGGATTCGCGCCTGTCCAATTCTGCCGCTTTTTAGCCCCATGCAAAGGGCCCTGTGACCTCTACTCCCTACTAAACCTCGTGTGGAAAGGGGTAAAGGGTTAAGTGACTGCTGTGGAAAGTGAACTGGCTAATTTGTCAATGAAAATGATAGACAGTGACTACGATCTTTCTGGTGAGTAAAACAGTGCAAGTGGAAATGTAAATAATGTGGAAATAATGTGTAAACAGCAAGTGAAAGCAATGAATGTAAATATAAGTGAACAGTGGAAAATAGTTTTATAAGTTACTGCAAGTGACAGTGCATAACATAGGGTAAATAAAGTAGAAATGTAAATAATGTAAATAAAATACAGAATGTAAATAGAAATGTAAATGAGTAGTAATATAAGAATACGAGTATATATACTAGGAGTAACGAAAGTGAAAGTTTCACTCTAGCATGTATGAATGCTATGAGTTATGAAATTGAAAAGTGACAGATTCACTCTCAATGCTAGTATACAGGACGAGAAAGTGAATGCTATGTATATTACTGAAAGAGAAATTGAATGCCTACAGTGACAATAAACTACTATTACTGAAGGAAACTTATGGATAAAGACTATAGATATATATAAGTGTCATATAGTAATAGAAATATAAAGTGTTAGTGTTTTTATGAATAATAAATGACAGAACACCAGTGGCGAACAATTGCAAGTGGGAAGGTCATACGCGCTCGTAATTTTCATTGTTTTCGCAGTGTTTTTTTTTTGGAGTATGGATTCCAAACTATTTGAGAATCATAGAAAAGTGTTTCTAGTGACAATATCAGGCTGTGGTAATCATATTATAGGTTGTCGGGAAATGTAAAGTGGAGACTTCGTTACCCAACTTCAGAGGTCTCCACAAGTCCTACGGTACTCGACGAAGGTTCAACAAACATCCCAGGAGAAAGCTGAAGGTATGTGCCATAAGCATATATAATTTTAATATTCTAGGACTAATAACTGATTTTTGGCAAATATTTTTAGAGAGTCTATCGGTGCGCGAATATGCTCGCGAGACACTCAAGTCAAGCAAAAACAACACCGCGGTTTAGGAGTTAAGTTCCATTGTGTCTGCGGTGTATTACAAGGACAGGTCGGTCTGTTATGATGGTTCCGCGGGGGTGGCGTTTGCCTTTGGAAAATGTACAGAGTCCTGGCGCCTCTCCCTAGGAGTCTCCACTTTTCAGGCGGAGCTGGTGGCACTTTTCGGTGCCTTGCGCCACGCCCATCACCAGCAACATCAGCATGTGGCTATCCACACTGACTCTTTTTCCTCACTTCAACGCCTGCAAATGCTGTCCCTTGTGGACCATATGTTTTTAATCACCACTATATACACAGTGGCTTCTTTGCTTCAGGCAGCAGGGTGGCTTAGTGACTTTTCACTGGGTCCCTGGACATGTCAAGATTGCAGGCAATGAGCTTGTGGATGCAGCTGCATGCTCAGCTAGCTGACTCCCAGAGATTACCTTCCAGCTCCATCCTAGTGCCTTGCATATTTTCCATATGGTGGCTAATACTTTAAGCGGGCTTACTAGGGATGCCCATCAACTCTGCATCGCTGAGGGCTCTAGGTCGACTGTCTGGTATGCTACGGCCTCATCATACAATTCCCTTACGATTTCGCCAGGCACACCAAATTATCTTATTGTCAGACTCCGGCACTTGCCCATGGGGTTCCTGTGTTACCGCCAGATTGCTGGCTCGGAGCCTGAGCCATGTCCCCACTGCCTTACACGGTCCACTGAACCCCTATGTCACTGTATTCTGGACTGCCTGGCCACCACCATGCTCCGTCTCAGCCCGAGAGGAGCATCGCTTGCTTGGGCGACGACATCACAGATGCGGCCAGGGTCGTTGGCATCATACCCTTCCCAATACTTTTACGACCAGTCAGGGATTACTCTCCTCCCCATTAAGTGGCACTGACATAACTCTGTTTTTTTTCCCTCTCTGATTTTGCAGTTTTACTTGTTAAGCATATCTCTGATGGGCTTTTTGATTGCCCGTGCCCCACCTACTGTGGGCAAATATCCACAAACAAAAAAAAAATCTGATGCGTCATAGCAAAGAGAAACTTAAATGAGCATACCAAACCTCTCTCGGCTTTAGTAATCGGTAGATGAAGGTGAGAACTGAATGAAGTGAAATATTAGGCAAAATCTGTCAGCGCCTGTAGCATCACCTCCATTTCAGGATGCAGCACATGCCCGGTGCAGCTTGATCTACAAAGTGACGGTGAGGGCTGGTCGTGATGCAGGGGTAAGAATTGTTCTGGAAGAATCAACATCTAACCAATCATTCCATGTGGCCCACCTGATGCCAGACACGACCTACCATGTCACCATCACAGTCCCTCCCTCACAAGAGCAGTTCAATCTTTCCTTTACTACGAAGACTAATGGTAATATGTCACATATTTATCGTGTTAGAAGGAAAAAAAAAAAAGATTTAGATTAATGTCAAGAGGCTGACAAAGTATCTTATTTATGCTATCACATGCAGACTGTGTGTGTGTGTGTGTGTGTGTGTGTGTGTGTGTGTGAGTGTGTATGTGTGTGTATGTGTGTGTGTGTTCTTACCTTACCTAATTGTTCTTTACAGGAATGAATCAAGCTCGTACTGTCCCGTGTCTTAAACCATATTTATCGTACATATCCTTAAATTTGTGAATTGTTTTGGCACACACTATTTCATTCGGTAGTGCATTCCATTGATCAATTGCTCTGTTTGGGAAACTGTCTTTCCCTACGTCTTTATCACCTCTCTTCTTATGCAGTTTTTTGCAGTGTCCTCTTGCTGATGCTTCTCCATATGTTAAGTAATCATTTATGTCTATTTTCTCCTTTCCTGATATGCACTTATATAGCATTATCATGTCACCTCTTTTCCTTCTCTCCTGTAGTGTTGGTAGATTCAGTTTATTTAGTCTTTCTTCGTAGCTTAGGTCCCTTAAGCTTGGTATCCATCTTGTAGTGGCCCTTTGAATTTTTTCAATCTTGTCTATATGCTTTTTGAGATGAGGACTCCAGACTATTGATGCATATTCCAGGGTTGGTCTAATGAATGATGTTATCCTTCTTAGCATGTCTTCATTTATGTATGTGAATGCTATTCTCATATTTGCAAGCAGTGTATACATGTTCCGTACCTTCTCGCTGATGTGGTCAGCCGGAGAGAGTCTGTTATTGAAAATCACACCTAGGTCTTTCTCTCTTTCTGATGTGTATAGGGTTTTATTTCCTAACTTATAATCCCAATCAGGTCTTTTTCCACTTTTACCAAACTTGATTACATGACACTTGTCCACATTGAATTCCATTTGCCATGTACTACTCCATTCATGAAGTTTATTTAATTCTTCTTGTAGCTCCCTACAAGAGTCTGTGCTAGTAATTCTCCTTTGTATTTTTGCATCATCTGCAAACATATTCAGATAGCTCTCATTTCCAGTGTTACTGTTTATATCATTTATGTACACTAAAAACATGATTGGTGCCAGCACCGAACCCTGTGGTACTCCCCACTAATCACTTCTTTCCATGATGAGTAGTTTCCTCTTAGTACTGTCCTCATTTCTCTTTTTATGAGAAAGTCTTGCATCCAACAAAACAGTTTGCCTCGAGTTCTTCCTTCATGGTACAGCTTCCATAAAAGTATTTGGTGTGGTACTGTGTCAAAAGTTTTCTTGAAATCTAAATAGATACTGTCCACCCATCCTTCCCTTTCCTGTATTGTGTTTGTTACTCTGTCATAGTAGCTCAACAGATTAGTAACACATGATTTTCCTTTTCTGAAACCAAACTGTCTTTCTGTTATCATACTGTGTTCTTCTAGATGATTTACCCAAGCTTTTCTTATAAGTTTTTCTAATACCTTGCTTACAACACTGGTCAGTGATACTGGTCGGTAGTTGAGAGGATTTTGTCTATTTCCTTTCTTGAATAAGGGGACTATATTTGCTTTTTTCCAAATATCAGGTAGTTTCCCTTGACTCAAGGATTTCTTGAAAATTAAAAATAATGGTTTACTTAACTCCTTTGCACATTCTTGTAACACCCAACATGAAATTTCATCAGGACCACTTGCTTTTCCTCTGTCTAATCTACTTAACTCCTCCTGTATTACTTTTTCTGCTATTTGTATATCTGGTAGTATGTGTGGACATGCGTGTTCCACATAGTCCCTCCTCAAAATTTTTTCTTTCTGTAAAAACTAATTGGAAATTCTTATTTAGTGCTTCACAAATATCTTTCTCTTGTGTATAAGTGATTCCCTCGTCCGTAATGGATTGTATTATATCTTTTACTTTGGTTTTGCTTCTGATATAGCTGTAAAACAGCTTTGGTTGATCACTACTTTTATTTATTATATCCTCCTCAAACTGTTTTTGGGCTTCCCTCCTTATTCTTGTATAGTCGTTTCTTGCCTGTTTGTAATTATTATTTGCCCTTTCACTATTGTGTCTTCTGTATCTATTCCACAACAAATCTCTTCTTTCTTTTGATTTTTTGCATTCTGTATTGAACCATTTCTGTATTGTCTTATCTGTTTCTTTGTGCTATGGGATGTACTTCTGGACTCCTATTTCATAAAATTCACAAAAATTTTTATATACAGCATTTAAATCTTGTCCTCTAAGCTCATTTTCCCAATCAACTTCTAAGAAATACTTCTTTAGGTCTTGATAATTTCCCTTTTTATAGTTTAGGCTCTTTTTGTAACTGACATTGCTGTTTACTATGTCATATGCTATCCTGAAGTTATAATTTAGTACTGCATGATCGCTTTTGCCGAGTGGAGGGTGATATATTAAACTGTCAATGTCATTTTCTTGCCTAGCTTGCCTAGTAAATATTAGATCTAGCACTGAAGGTACACCCGGCAACAGTTCCGCCTGGGCCCCCCAGTAGCGAAATATAGTAGATGTGGCAGAAGTGTGTGTGTTTGTTCGTCTGTACATGCTCGAAAAATGTTCGGATCGTCAACTCTCTCACTCCATTGTGAACGTGATTCGGCCTTTGAGTTCACTCCATAGATGGCGGTGTGTGGTTATGGGGGAGAGACGGGAGGTCAGGACGGTAGGTGGGTCGGAGTTGGGGGGGACGAACAGCTAGGTTGTTTGTATTGGACATGATAATAGTTTTCCCAGTCATTATTGTGGATCGTTTCAGGTTACTGACACTTTGTATTCCTAACAACAATAAAAAAAAATGAAATATTGTTGCATTGCTACCCGTTACAATATATTCCACGATGATTGGATATTCTCCATAACTTATCCCCCACCCCCCCTCTCTCTCTCTCTCTCTCTTTCTCTCAGTATATAGTATTATCAGCACAGATTAAAGAGGATTTGTCTTTTAATTAAAACTGCTGACAAAGGCCGATTCACGTTCACAATGGAGTGAGATAGTTGACGATCCGAACATTTTTCGAGCATGTACAGACGAACAAACACACACACTGCTGCCACATCTACTATATCTCGCTACTGGGGGGCCCAGGCGGAACTGTTGCCGGATGTACCTCAAGTCCTCTTTTTCTAGTGGTTTCCCTCACATGTTGCATTAAGAAAAACTCTTGTACGAGATCCAGGAGCTTTTGGTCCCAACAGCTTTCTTGGCTATTTATATCTAGAGTATTCCAATTTATATTTTATTGAAGTCTCCAGTTAGTATAATTCTTTCCGGTTTCTCTTCCATTTTATGTAGCAAGGATCTTATACTCTGAATTGTACTCTCTGCTAGGTCCTCATATTCGTCTTTTTCCCATGTGTTTGATCTGGGTGGCATGTACAAATTGGCTACAATTACTTTACCTTCAGATGTGTCGATCTCTACTGCAATCAGTTCTACTTGTGATGGTATATCTAGGTTTATTTCCTTGACTTTTAGATTTTTCTTAGTTAATATTATAATTCCTCCTCCTTTTTTTAAATTTCTGTCTCTTCTCCATATATTGTATTCCTCTAAGTTTAGTATGTCATTGGATATCCTTGGTGTTAATTTTGTCTCAGTTAGGCATATTAATTGTGGTTCATTTTCTCTGACATAATCATTCATCTCTAGTAATTTAGATACCATTCCATCCACATTTGAGTACATCAACTTTATCATCTTGTTTATATACTTGGCATGACATTGTTCTGCTAACTTCCTCCTTTTTCTTCCATCCTGTTTGTGTACCACTTTCGTACCTGCAATCCTATTACTTTGTAAAAAAAAATTCTTCTTGTCTTCTTCTGATCTTCCCTCATTTTTTGTTTTTGCTTCCTCCCTTTTCTCTTTCAGTAATTCCAGTTCCTCTTGTGTTAGGCATCTTTTTATCCATACATTTTTTAACTCCTCTTTTTCCATAAGATTCTTTGCATTTTTTAGTATCTCTTCCACAGAACTTACACTCTGGAAAGTCACCTTTAGAGGTCTTGTCTTGCTTTTCTCGTATTTCCCAAACCTTTTGTGTTCTTCTATGTCTTTACTACAGATTTCCTCTGATACTTCTTTCAGTAAGCTCATTACATTTGCCATCTCCTTTTTGTCTCTAGTGATCTTGTTTTTAATTTCTTCCTCTTCTATACCAGTGATTACTATTGATTTATTTATTTCTACTGAATCTCTGACTAACTTTGGATTGTTTTGGATTATTCTTTTCACTTCCTTTTTAATGCTTTTTTCCTCCACCCTTGTTTCTAAGTCTTTCTTTGCTTTCACTATTTCAGCATACGTGGTTTCTACATCATTTTTGTAGCTTTGCACAGCTTCATTCACCTGTGTTATCTTCTCCTCAATATCACTGCTCTGGTCCATAAGACTGCTTGCTTGTCTAATTGTCTCTGTGTCATTTTTTAACTCTTCCATAACACTCTCGTGATTGACTACTGTACTTCCCATTTCACTCACTTTCTTCCTAAGCGTACTCAATTCCACTGTTAGTTCACTGATGGTTGTGTCTTTCTTATTGGCCTCCCTTCCTAGTTTTTCTATCTCTTCCTTTTGCAAGTGCATTTGCTTCTTTATTTCATCCATTTCATTTTTGAAAGCCATTTCTAGTTTGTTTACACGTTCAACCAATCTATTGTGAGTCTCCACTTCAACCAGTTCTTGGTAGAAATCATCATTTTGCTTTTTACTTTTATCCCTTTTCTTTTCCAAATTTGTTTTACTGAAGTATGTATCCATTTTGTAATACTAAATGAACAGAGTATGTACTTACAGAGTATGCACACTTTCCCCGTGTTGCTGTAGAATAAACAAACCCAGCTGACTCAACGCAACGTGGTTCTATGTTCTGTTTGAACCAGTCTTATTTAAACTTATTATTTCTTTTCCTTTTAATAATGAAAAATCATTTAGTCTAACCTGGTACAGAGCTTGACTCATTCAAAGATACTTATTTAGGTAATGCCTCTGGACGTCTACCTCCGACGATGCCCTCTGTGTGTGTGTGTGTGTGTGTGTTGTGAATCCTTCACCACGCTTGTAGATAGACACCGGTAAGTAGATGTGTGTGTGTGTGTGTGTGTGTGTGTGTGTGTGTTGTGAATCCTTCACCACGCTTGTAGATAGACACCGGTAAGTAGATGTGTGTGTGTGTGTGTGTGTGTGTGTGTGTGTGTGTGTGTGTGTGTGGTGAATCCTTCACCACGTTTGTAGATAGACACCGGTAAGTAGATGTGTGTGTGTGTGTGTGTGTGTGTGTGTGTGTGTGTGTGTGTGTGTGTGTGTGTGAGTGTGTGTGTTGTGAATCCTTCACCACGTTTGTAGATAGACACCGGTAAGTAGATGTGTGTGTGTGTGTGTGTGTGTGTGTGTGTGTGTTCTTACCTTACCTAATTGTACTTACCTAATTGTATCTTTACAGGAATGAGTCAAGCTCGTACTGTGCCGTGTCTTAAACCATATATATCATACATATCCTTATTTTTGTGAATTGTTTTGGCACACACTATTTCATTCGGTAGTGCATTCCACTGATCAAATTGCTCTATTTGGGAAACTAAATTTCCTAACGTCTTTATCACCTCTCTTTTTATGCAATTTTTTGCAGTTTCCTCTTGCTGATGCTTCCCCATACGTTAAGCTATCATTTATGTCTATTTTCTCCTTCCCTGATATGCATTTATATAGCATTATCACGTCACCTCTTTTTCTTCTCTCCTGTAGTGTTGGTAGATTCAGTTTATTTAGTCTTTCTTCGTAGCTTAGATCCCTTAAACTTGGTACCCATCTTGTAGCGGCCCTTTGAACTTTTTCAATCTTGTCTATGTGTTTTTTGGGATGAGGACTCCAGACTACTGATGCATACTCCAGGGTTGGTCTAATGAATGATGTTATTATCTTTCTTAGCATGTCTTCATTTATGTATGTGAACGCTATTCTCATATTGGCAAGCAGTGTATACATGTTCCATACATTCTCACTGATGTGGTCAGCCGGAGATAGTCTGTTATTGACAATCACACCTAGGTCCTTCTCTCTTTCTGATGTGTGTAGGGTTTTATTTCCTAACATATAATCCCAATCACGTCTTTTTCCACTTTTACCAAACTTGATTACGTGACACTTGTCCACATTGAATTCCATATTGCCATGTATTACTCGATTCATGAAGTTTATTTAATTCTTCCTGTAGCTCTTTATAAGGGTCTGTGTTAGTAATTCTCCTTTGTATTTTTGCATCATCTGCAAACATATTTAGATAGCTTTGATTTCCAGTGTTATTGTTATATCATTTATATACACTAAAAACATAATTGGTGCCAGCACTGAGCCCTGTGGTACTCCACTAGTCACTTCTTTTCATGATGAGTAATTTCCACTTAGTATTGTTCTCATTTTCCTTTTCATGAGAAAATCTTGCATCCAACAATACAATTTCCCTAGAATTCCTCCTTGATGGTACAGTTTCCATAAAAGTCTTTGGTATGGTACTGTGTCAAATGCTTTCTTGAAATCTAAATAGATACTGTCCACCCATCCTTCCCTTTCCTGTAATGTGTCTGTTACTCTGTCATAGTAGCTCAACACATTAGTAACACATGATTTTCCTTTTCTGAAACCAAACTGTCTTTCTGCTATCATATTGTGTTCTTCTAGATGATTTACCCAAGCTTTTCTTATAAGCTTTTCTAATACCTTGCTTACAACACTAGTTAGTGATACTGGTCGGTAGTTGAGTGGATTTTGTCTATTCCCTTTCTTGAGTAAGGGAACAATGTTTGCTTTCTTCCAAAATATCAGGTAGTTTACCTTGACTCAAGGATTTCTTGAAAATTAAAAATAATCGTTTACTTAACTCCTTTGCACATTCACGTAGCACCCAACATGAAATTTCATCAGGACCATTTGCTTTTCCTTTGTCTAGTTTACTTAGCTCCTCCTGTATTTCTTTTTCTGATGTTTGTATATCTGGTAGTATGTGTGGGCATGCATGTTCCACATAATCCCCCTCAAAATTTTTTTCCTCTGTATAAACTGATTGGAAATTCTTGTCTAGCGCTTCACAAATATCCTTCTCTTGTGTATAGGTGATTTCATCGTCCGTAATGGATTGTATTTTATCTTTTACTTTGGTTTTGCTTCTGATGTAGCTGTAAAATAGCTTCGGTTGATCACTACTTTTATTTATGATATCCTCCTCAAACTGTTTTTGGGCTTCCCTCCTTATTCTTGTATAATCGTTTCTTGCTTGTTTGTAATTATTATATGCCCTTTCACTATTGTGTCTTCTGTATCTATTCCACAACAAATCTCTTTTTTCTTTTGACTTTTTACATTCTGTATTGAACCATTTCTGTATTTTCTTATCTGCTGCTTTGTGCTGTGGAATGTATTTCTGGACTCCTATTTCATAGAATTCACAGAATTTTTTATATAGAGCATTTAAATCTTGTCCTCTAAGCTCATTTTCCCAATCAGCTTCTAAGAAATAATTCTTTAGGTCTTGATAATTTCACTTTTTATAGTTTAGACTCTTTTTGTAACTTTCATTGCTGTTAACTATGTCATAAGCTATCCTGAAGTTGCAATTTAGTACTGCATGATCGCTTTTGCCGAATGGTGGGTGATATGTTAAATTGTCAATATCATTTTCTTGCCTAGTAAATATGAGATCTAACATTGAAGGTACATCGAGTCCCCTTTTTCTGGTGGTTTCCCTCACATGTTGCGTTAGGAAGAACTCTTGCACGAGATCCAGGAGATTTTGGTCCCAACAGCTTTCTTGGCTAATTATATCTAGAGTATTCCAATTTATATTTGTATTAAAATCTCCAGATAGTATAATTCTTTCCGATTTCTCTTCCCTTTTATGTAGTAATGCTCTTAAACTCTGAATTGTACTCTCTGCCAAGTCCTCATATTCGTCTCTTTCCCATGTGTTTGATCTGGGTGGCATGTACGTATTGGCTACAATTACTTTCCCTTCAGATGTGTTGATCCCTACTGCAATCAGTTCTACATGTGGTGGTATATCTAGTTTTATTTCATTGACTTTTAGATTTTTCTTAGTTAATATTATAATTCCTCCTCCTTTTTTTACATTTCTGTCTCTTCTCCATAAATTATATTCCTCTAAGTTTAGTATGTCATTTGATATCCTTGGTGTTAATTTTGTTTCAGTTAGGCATATTATATGTGGTTCATTTTCTCTGACAATCATTCGTCTCTAATAATTTAGATACCATTCCATCCACATTTGAGTACATCAACTTAATCATCTTGTTTATATACTTGTCATGACATGGTTCTACTACCTTCCTCCTTTTTATTCCCTCCTGGTTTTGTATCACTTTCGTACCTGCAATCCTATTACTTTCTAAAAAAATGTGTTCTTTTCCTCCTCTGATCTTCCCTCATTTTTTGTTTTTGCTTCCTCTCTCTTCTCTTTCAGTAATTTCAGTTCCTCTTGTGTTAGGCATCTTTTTATCCATACATTTTTGAACTCCTCTTTTTCCATAAGATTCGTTGCACTTTTTAGTATCTCCTCCACAGTGTTTGCACTCTGGAAAGTCACCTTTAAGTCTTGACTTGGTTTTCTCGTATTTCCCTAACCTTTTGTGTTCCTCTATGTCTTTACTACAGATTTCCTCTGTTACTTCTTTCAGTAAGCTCATTACATTTGTCATCTCCTTTTTGTCTCTTGTGATCTTGTTTTTTACTTCTTCCTCTTCTATACCAGTAATTACCATAGATTTGTTTATATCTACTGAATCTCTAACTAACTTTGGGTTGTTCTGGATTATTCTTTTCACTTCCTGTTTAATGCTTTTTTCTTCCACCCTTGTTTCTAAGTCTTTCTTTACTTTCACCATTTCAGCATACGTGGTTTCCACATCATTTTTGTAGCTTTGCACAACTTCATTCACCTGTGTTATCTTCTCTTCAGTATCACTGCTCTGGTCTATCAGACTGCTTACTTGCCTAATTGTCTCTGTATCATTTTTGAACTCTTCCATAATACTCTCGTGATTGACTACCGTACTTTCTATTTCACTCACTTTCTTTCTAAGCGTACTCAATTCCACTGTTAATTCACTGATGGTTGTGTCTTTCTTGTTGACCTCCCTTCCTAGTTTTTCTGTTTCTTCCTTTTGCAAGTGCATCTGCTTCTTTATTTCATCAATTTCACTTTTGAAAGCCATCTCTAGTTTGTGTACTCATTCCACCGGTTTATTGTGCGTCTCCATTTCAACCAGTTCTTAGTAGAAATCATCATCCCGCTTTCTACCTTTATCCCTTTTCTTTTCCAAATTTGCTTTACTAAAGTATGTGTCCATTTTGCAAAACTAAAAGTACGGAGTACTTACATTCCCTGGGGCCTTTGTAGTCTAAACAAACATCAGCTGACTGAACGCATTCTTTCGCCACTCGGTTCTCTTTTCTGTTTAAATAAGTCTTGTTTAAACTTTTTATTTTTTTAAATAATAAAAAACCATTTAGTCTAACCTGGTACAGAGCTTAACTCATGTAAAGATACTAATTTAGGTAATGCCACTCGCCGTACTGGCTCGGTGGAGCCCTGTCGGCGAACGTCTTCACTGCTTGGTGTCTCCTGTGTGTGTGTGTGTGTGTGTGTGTGTGTGTGTTGTGAATCCTTCACCACGCTTGTAGATAGACACCGGTAAGTAGATGTGTGTGTGTGTGTGTGTGTGTGTGTGTGTGTGTGTGTGTGTGTGTGTGTTGTGAATCCTTCACCACGCTTGTAGATAGACACCGGTAAGTAGATGTGTGTGTGTGTGTGTGTGTGTGTGTGTGTGTGTGTGTGTGTGTGTGTGTGTGTGTGTGTGTGTGTGTGTGTGTGTTGTGAATCCTTCACCACGCTTGTAGATAGACACCGGTAAGTAGATGTGTGTGTGTGTGTGTGTGTGTGTGTGTGTGTGTGTGTGTGTGTGTGTGTGTGTGTGTTGTGAATCCTTCACCACGCTTGTAGATAGACACCGGTAAGTAGATGTGTGTGTGTGTGTGTGTGTGTGTGTGTGTGTGTTGTGAATCCTTCACCACGCTTGTAGATAGACACCGGTAAGTAGATGTGTGTGTGTGTGTGTGTGTGTGTGTGTGTGTGTGTGTGTGTGTGTGTGTGTGTGTGTGTGTGTGTGTGTGTGTGTGTGTTGTGAATCCTTCACCACGCTTGTAGATAGACACCGGTAAGTAGATGTGTGTGTGTGTGTGTGTGTGTGTGTGTGTGTGTGTGTGTGTGTGTGTGTGTTGTGAATCCTTCACCACGCTTGTAGATAGACACCGGTAAGTAGATGTGTGTGTGTGTGTGTGTGTGTGTGTGTGTTGTGAATCCTTCACCACGCTTGTAGATAGACACCGGTAAGTAGATGTGTGTGTGTGTGCGTGTGTGTGTGTGTGTGTGTGTTGTGAATCCTTCACCACGCTTGTAGATAGACACCGGTAAGTAGATGTGTGTATGTGTGTGTGTGTGTGTGTGTGTGTGTGTGTGTGTGTGTGTGTGTGTGTGTGTGGTGAATCCTTCACCACGCTTGTAGATAGACACCGGTAAGTAGATGTGTGTGTGTGTGTGTGTGTGTGTGTGTGTGTGTGTGTGTGTGTGTGTGTGTTGTGAATCCTTCACCACGCTTGTAGACAGACACCGGTAAGTAGATGTGTGTGTGTGTGTGTGTGTGTGTGTGTGTGTGTGTGTGTGTGTGTGTGTGTGTGTGTGTTGTGAATCCTTCACCACGCTTGTAGACAGACACCGGTAAGTAGATGTTTGTGTGGGGGAGGGGGAAGAGCAAATCCTTCGCTATAGTTTTAAATACATACCGTTCGGTAGACGTACATGTGTGTGTGTGTGTGTGTGTGTGTGTGTGTGTGTGTGTATGGGTGTGGGTGTGTGTGTGTGATTCCTTCACCACGCTTGTAGACAGACACCGGTAAGTAGATGTTTGTGTGGGGGAGGGGGAAGAGCAAATCCTTCGCTATAGTTTTAAATACATACCGTTCAGTAGACGTACATGTGTGTGTGTGTGTGTATGGGTGTGGGTGTGTGTGTGTGATTCCTTCACCACGCTTATAAATACCAATAAGTTAATAGAAATTATAGTCAGTCACCATTCTAAAGATCGTCCTAAGAGGAATTAAAGAGAAATACATATGAATCAGTGAGTAGTATTGGAAACATGGTGAAAGATTAGCTATTTTGTCTGACATCCAGGTTTATATTACACTGATATGAAACACTGTGTACTGTAACCTCGAGGACAGTTCCACTCTGATCGGTAGCACATCCTTCACACAGCTGAAAAGACCAAGGTTCGATTCCCGGACAAACCACCGCTCCCTCTGACTTGGTCCATTTCCCCAGCCGTTTTCCGTCGATAACTGAAACAGGGACCGAGGTTTATAACAGACGATCGCGTGTCGTGGTCTGAGGGAATATCTGATTGCTTTCCTTACCAGTCGTTCATAAAATGCAGCAAGTCTTCGCGATTACCTTTACCCCTCAAAAGTCTGCCCCCGAATGATGGGACAAGACTTTTTTTTTTTTTAATGCAAGGAAAAAGGAGCCAAAGGCTAGAAGCCCGAAAATTGTCTTCTCAGAAATAATAAATAGATAAATAAATAAATAATCAATCAATCAATCATTTCATGTGGCACCCCACGGGATACATAGGGCCTCGATGAACTCTCTCCACCAATATTTGTCTCCTTCCATTTCCTTCAGGTCCCATCAACACTCCCCTCCTGCTACTCTTTTCATTGTCCTCAACCAGGTTTCCCTCGGCTTACCTCTACCTCTTCTTCCTCTAGCAGTCCACTCTGGCACATCCTGTATTAAACTGCTTTCTTTTCTGTATATGTGCCCCAGGCACTTCCAGCGAGACAGTCTCACATATTCATTAACTGGTTCCACTCTTGTAATATCCCTTACTCTTTCATTTGTAACTCTGTCTTGCCACTTTACCCCAAGAATCATTCTCAGTATTTTATTCTCAAATCCTAATACTTTCTGATCTGTTGCAATTGTACTGTACCATGACTCATGCCCATAAATTAAAACTGGTCTAACCATGGACTTGTAAATTTTCACTTTAGTAGGTACCGAAAGCATATTATTATTCCAAACAGATTTCAACATCCCAACAGCACGCCAAGCCTGTCTAATCCTCTCCTCAATTTCACTGTTTAATGATCCATTAGATGATACAATCGTTCCCAGATATTTGAAGTTTTCTACATTCTTCACCACATTATTCCCAATTACACAATCGATTTGGTTCTCCACGTTCATATTAATAATTTCAGTCTTTCCACAATTTATTACCAATCCCACTTTTTCTCCTTCCTCCACCAGAAAATCAAGCACCCTCTGCATCTCGTAAATACTTCCGCAAATCAGTACAATATCATCAGCATAGTCCAAATCCATCAGCATCTTATTTGCTTTCCAGTTAATTCCTGCACCTGTTCTCCTTACAACCTTTCTCATAACATAATCCATAACCAAAACAAACAGCAATGGCGATAGAACTCCTTGAATCACTCCTGACCTAACTTCAAATGGATCATTCAAAGAACCACCCACCATTACCTTACAGAAAGTACCTTCATGCAGGCGTCTAATAATATTTACAAACTTTTCTGGTATACCATAGAATCTCATAATTTTCAACATAGCTCCACGTGAAACACTATCAAATGCCTTTTCAAAATCCACAAAACACATACTAAGTGGCATTTTCATCTCATTATCTTGTGCATTAGATGCCTTACAATAATAATCTGATCATTACAACCTCGACCCTTTCTAAATCCCGCTTGTTCTTCTCTTAAAATTTTATCAATTACTGGCTCTATTCTGTTCAACAAAATTTTGGAAAAGACTTTTGCAACTACAGGTGTCAGAGTTATCCCCCTCCAATTGTCACACGCACTTAAATCTCCCTTTTTTGGTATTTTTATAATCACTCCATTTTTCCACTCTTCTGGAATTCCACCATTATCCCAAGCCGCACCAAAAAAAAAAAAAAAAAAAAAGCGCATTCACCAACTCTTCATTTCAGGAAATATTCCATCCTCTCCTGGGGCATTAAAATTAACTCCTTCATAGATTTTGCTACCTCTTCCGAGGTTATATCCCCTGTTTCTATCTGCAAATCTCTCTCGGCTGGCAAAATGTCCTCTTCAGCTGGGATTGGTCGATTTAGAATAGATTCAAAG